>NC_022009.1:115912019-115913595 GCF_000317375.1 Microtus ochrogaster
CTGGGAGGAGGCGGAAACTTGTTTTTTTTTTTCCTTTTCTCAATAAAAAAAAAAGATCCTGTCACAATCTACTTGACATTAGTCCTCTAAATGTATCTGCTATGTTGTAAAATGATGTAAGATTATGATAACACTCCAGCAGTTATAATCGTGCACAATTAGTGTTTCATATTTATTTTTATTGATTATGTAGGGGTCTTAGGTGTGTGGAGTCCCAGGTATTCCTTGATTGTTTTCCACTTTGTTGAGACAGGGTAACTTAACTATGTTTCCTACAATTCTGGATAAATAAGATAACCAAGTTACAACTTATCCTAGGAGTACTCTGTTGCTGCCTTATGAATGCTGGGATCACAGCAGCCATGATGCCTCTCTGCGTTTTATACATTTTCTGAAGAAACGAACTCTGGTCCTATTGCTTTTATAGCAAGTTCTTTGTCCATTGAGGATTCTTCCCAACTCTGCATGCCTTAGTAACCTTTACATAATGTGCAAATCAATACCAATTTCTTTTTCAAATAACTTAGCTACTCACAACCCTCAGAATAACATTTAGAGTTCAAGGGTGACAACTATATTTTTTTCATGTTCGTTCCCTGCTTTTCCTCAGTCATAAGGATTCACATGTTCCTCCCTCCTGTCTCATCACATAAATTTCCTTCTTAGAATGATAATATTAGATCTGTTTTTAACTGCCATATTTTTTTTTGTTCTTCATTGCCTCATTTTTTTTTGTTGTTGTTAAAATTTTGTTAAGGTCTGTGTACCTAAGGATCTTTACAAATGCTCATGTGTTCAAATCTTTCTCAATCTCTTTCATGATCCTAACCCATCTGATATCTCCTGTGGACTCCTTTCTAATAAATGTTATCCTTTTTATTTACTTTTAAGCAACTACTCTCAAAACATTGATGAATCTTTTGCGTTACAAATTTAGGAGACAAAACTGACAATGCAGTCTGTGAGTGAGGTGGCTTTTGTAATTGGTGCCAACCACTTTAGCATAATTCCAGGTCAATGAGAGATTCTGTATCATTAGTAAGTAGACAATAAATCTGAGAAACAACTTCCACTGTGTTTTCTTGACTCCACATATATTTGCACATAATAATTTATTCCCACACACATACACTCATGCAACACACACACACACACACACACACACTTTTGACCGCCCCACTGTTCCCTGCCAGTTATTGATTTCTTTTTGTATGTTAGAAGTTATGTTTATGGAAGGAAATGATGGTGACCATTTCACAGAAGGTATCGTAGACATTAAAATAGAAAAAAACATAATGTATGGTCTCAATTTTCAATATTATGAGTATTAAATGTTTTTATTTAAACTGGTAGTTGAAGCAGTGCTAAATGCTTTCTAGCAAAACACAACTTTGTTTTGATAGAGTGTGTTTTACTTCAATTGCTGTACTGCTTAAAATATGCAGTATTTTAACGTAAGTATTGAGAGTTGAGATCATGCCCAGTGTTAAAATATACAGTACTCTATTTATTTATACCAGATTGACTCAATTGAATATCCTTTAAATGTAACATTGATCTCAACGTTTTTTTTTTT
>NC_022009.1:115913695-115927892 GCF_000317375.1 Microtus ochrogaster
TCGAACTCACAGAGATCCACCTGCCTCTGCCTCCCGAGTGCTGGGATCAAAGGCGTGCGCCACCACCGCCAGGCTGATCTCAACGTTTTTAAAATATCATTTTGGAGGCCCGAAAATATGAGCCTATTTCTACATTGACCAAAGATCAGAGAGTTAGTAGAAATTTACCTCTAGTTCCTTCCCAGGTTATTGTGCTTCTTCTTCAAACAAAGGCCCAACCTAAGTCAGAGAGTTCTGCTCTCTCAAGGTTATTGTCTACAGGTGTGGCTAATAGCCAGACCTTGTAGTACAGGAATAGAGAAGTTGATATATTCCTACTTCAAACAAAGGTCTAAGGATCCAACTAAGTTCAAGTTCCCTTAAAGAGGTAACTTTGGATCCCACCCAGAGTGGTTTTGCCAACAGAATGTTTTGATCTAGGCTGTGACCTTCAATTGGTATGTTCATTTTCTTGTATCATGTTAATGTTGTTGGAGTTAGGGGTATTTTAAGCAACTAGAAATTCAACATGGGTGAATTCATTACTCACTGGAATTTCCTCCCAATACTATTTTATGTTTCTCTGCTTTATTACTTTCATTCACGTTTTCATATTCTTTACAATATTTCTAACTCCCCACACCTTTACCTTGGCACGAGGTATTTTTGTAGAGGCTGGTCCCCGGCATAAAATGAAATAGTAACATGTGAGAAAATTGTTAACTGTTATGATGCAATTATAGTAAGAACATTAAAATCTTTAAAATTAATTTTGAATGAAATTATAGTAAATATGCAGAATTAAGTGAAGATTAAGATACTAATAACACATTGGCATGGTAAAGATATAAAACTAAACAAATATGGTTTGTATTCATTGCTAAAACACATAAAAATCATAAGGAAGCTTAAAAGTGAGAAATAGTTTAATCTATACCTTGGGATTGTGGTAAATAATTTTTATACAATAATAAACTAAGACATTGTTAAAATTATAAACTGAGACATGCATTTTTTAAAAAATGTGTCATACAATACCCAACAAGTGCATAAAATGTGCCCAGTGTAACTGGTTAGTAAATGCATGCCAAAGACAGCACAAGACACCATCATGCAAGAACAATGACTTTTCATCAAAAAGAAGGGTGATTAAAAATTACTGATGATGATATGAAGATAGGTTATCTTTCTTTGCTCATGGTGCGAATATGAATGTGTGTGACCAAATTAAGAAATGAAGGTTCTTAAATTTTAAATAATAAATTTTTGATGAAGTTCAATGAATCATTATGAGGCATTTACTTAAAAGAAATGAAACTTGCATGGTGAAGCTAAATCTTTTTTCCTTGGTCACCTTAGAATTGTTTGTGCTAATTAAGAAGTGTTGGCTGGCTCAGTGGGTATAAAACATTGGCTGCAGAGCCGTGATTGCTTATAGATGATCCCGAAACACATGTGAAAATGAAAGGAGGGGACAAACTATTTAAGTTGCCTTCTGTCTTTCACAAGTACACCATAGCATGCACACCCTTACATGTATATCACACAATAGCAAGAGTACTTTAATAGGAAATATGAAGTAAATGATAAAGAAGAAAGCTATATAGATACACAATTTAACAAAGCTTCTGCCATAAAAATGCTGTCATATGTGTGAAATGAACACTCTGGAGATAATGGTATGTATTCAAATATTGTATGTTTCATGAGTTTTGTATGTTTCATCTGTCAAAAATGGTTTCCATTAGAAATCATAAGGCCAGGTCCAGAAATGCAGAAGTAGAAGCACCTTTTATAGTCATCTGTGTGATTTAAACACTTTAATTCTCCAGTAGGGATGATGGGAATGGTGGCTGCATGAGCTGAGAGCACACCAGGGGGGTTTGTTTAGGGCAATTCTGTGTAATTGGTTATCAGGTACAGTTGATTAGGTACTAGCTCTAGTGTTATTACACATTGGCATGCTATCAGGTGACCGTAGTATACTATGTCTTTTCCTATAATAATTCCTAAAGGAGATTTTGGAAGTTTCACATAATGAAATGATAAATATTTGAAGAGATAACTGCTTAATCTGATTGAAAAGCCATGTATGCATGTATGTATCAAAATATAACGGCACCTTATTGTAATGTGTATTTTACCTATTATTTTAAATTAAATGGTCTTTATTTCTTGCTTGAAATCCAACAGTTCAGAGCAATTTTTAAACAGAATAAAGAATGTGGCTTTCACTAGTACCTTATATTTGTGGCTGAAAGGTCTTTTTTTTTAAGATAGAGAAATGGTAAAATAAGTTATTTACAGTATTGGATTTTTTTCTTAGAAATGATGAGCAAGCAAACAAAATGTCCATTTTTTTTTCAACTATCTAGCAAACCACTGAACAATTTCCTAAAGTAACTAGTCATATTTAGTTTTAGAATAACTATGTTAAAATAGACACTAGTTGATATCTTGATTTGTATTATGCCCCAGATCAAGCTAGAACATCTGTAGCATGAGTCTTGTATGTTTCATCTGTCAAGGAATGATTTCCATTAGAAAACAAAATTAGATTCGATTGTGACAGATGGTACATTTCCTATGCTATGCCAAAAATTAGAAAATACTGAAATTTGAAAACCGGTGTCAAACATTTTCCTGTTCTTCTCTCTCACTCTATGATGCAAATTAACCATACCTGTGCTTAGTTAGTTTCTGATGCATGTGATTAGAAAGTATTGTGGACACAGTTGTTAAAAGCTGTTAGCACATCTGTGCGAATGTTAACAAGTCATCCAAAGCTTTGATTGCCAGAGCAGAATAAAGACCACGGACATAATGATCTTGAGCTTTTTGTCAACACTGAATGGCTGAGTTCTGGGATCATTTTATGGAGTTTTATGTTCTCTGATAAGTCTAGTTCAAGATTCTCTCAAAGTAAAATGAATGCTTTTCAAACATTTAACAACTGGGCCAAAATCTCTGTGATTAATTTTCCTTGTCAACATCACCCTGCATATGAATGAGATCAAAAGAGACTCTATTTGCGATCAGATAATATGGGAATTTATACAGAAATGGAAATTCATAGGAAAAAATCAATAGTGATTTTAATCATTTTTCTGCATGGCATTTATATGTGTATTTACTTATAATACCATAATTACATGCTTGTGATTGGTAACACTATAATTTCATGGTCTTGTATGTGAAAGTCAATATATATATGCGACAATGGTTGCCAGAAAGATGTAGTTTTGAAATTGATATAATTTTGCATCAAAATCATATCCATGCTTCAAAACATGAAGCCAACTTTATCAGCATGAAAAGCAAATTAATTGTAGGTACTCAAATATCAGTCATTAATGTTTTATAATAATTTAAATGAAAATCTACATTATTCTTATAAATTTTATGAATCTTTTATTTAAAGATAATACCAATGAAAATTATCACCAGAATTTAAATATGATGCAATTAAATAATACATGCTTATATGGTCCATGATACAGTAAAGAACAATGTATAAATTATCTACACAATTATTTTTTATTGATTACATTCTGTTAACATAGACTTTTTAAAATGTATATTTCTCATTTATTGTTTTGAATGGAAAAATATAAAACTGAATATGGTACATATTAGATTAAATATACTGAATTCATTACTGTACTGTTTTTACTTTTTAAAACATAAAAAGTAAAAAAAGATAAAAGATATCTATATATAGTTATACCTAGACATATAGATAGATATCTTTCAGTCAATAATTTTAGACTTTGACAAACTTAAATCACAAAACTAAAATACCTTAACAGTGAGTGGTTTCCAGAAGGTGCAAAGTTAGTGTAATTGCCACTTGCTTTTGTCTGTTACATGAGGTTCTTTTTCTCTTTTTTTCTGTCTTACTGTGATCCTGGAAAATAGAGACACGGCCCACAGACTTTCCTATAACTAATGTATGTTGTTAGTTCTACAGAATAAAACTCATTCTTCTCCCTACCCTGTGAGTACAGATTGTATTAAAATATAATGTTCATTTTTGAAAAATAAAATTAAAATATTGACAAAATAGCCCAAAGTTGAGTTGTTTTTGTTTACAGTTTATGACAGAAATTGAAAAATCTGCGTTTATGATGTGAAAAGTGCTCTAGTAATTACTAAAGTGGGTAAATAAGAGTATAATATGTTTTAGTTGCTCCAAAGAACAGTATGTGGTATGCATAAATGAATAACAAACAATAAAATTATTTAAATCCTGAACTATATCAAGATAATCACTGAATAAATATTTGCATTGAAAAACAAAATGATCATGGTTAATGAATTTCTAAATTCTAATGGATAAATATTACTCTAGTCTTCATATAATTTGCATATTGTTTTACCTTTCAAGATAATGATTATAAGCATATTAGCAAGGATAATGTAGGGAAGAGGCTTTTTAACATGGCCAGAGGATTCTTTCAAAGATGGAACAGCTGGACATCATCACTGAGAGTGTTTCTGAACCATAGGTTGCTCACAATCACCTGACCTACTCAGACAGAATTGACCTCAAAAACAGTTTTAGTGTGTTGAATAAAATACTCATTTCCAAGATATTTTAGCTTATTCATAATTCTTTTAGTTTGTAAATTTTCAGAGATGAACTACTATTAGGAAATCACTGGTAGCTCCCCAAGAATTGGCTCAGTGTTTATGGATGAATGTATGATGTTACATTGAAGAATTGTAAATTTTTCAGAAATGCCAAGCTCTTGCAAGACAAAATAAGCTTTAGCCTGCTTAAGGTTACTTTTTAACTGATGCTCCTTGAACTAGGATCCTGTTCATGTACAAATGTTTATCTTGTAATTTTAGATCATAGCACAAAATACTGAAACAGTGACAACCTTAATGAAATTTTAGACTTGTATAAGATAATATTCCGTAAAGACACTTTCAGATCAGTATACATCAGTTTATCCTATGAAGTTCTTATTAAAGGTGTCTGAAGCTATCTTTGGGAAATTAAAATGTACTTTAAAAATCTGAGCCATGGCATTCAACCATAAAGATGTCTGGTGACCGTTACTGGTCTAATAGATTTTTTTTCAGTTATCACAAAGAAATTTTATATTCACATTTGAGATAGTAATACAATATTTTAGGAGATTTCACACGAATATATAAATTTATATATTATATATGTTTTAATACATAAAATTATATACACAAAATATATAAATTTATTATTTTGTATTCTAAGGAAAAATAGTAAGATTGTGTTTAAATATATATTATTTCTCCATGTATTTTTTTTCTCACACTAGTGACTTAACAGCATCTCCAAAAGCTCTAGAACAAAAAAAAAAAGGAAGAAGACCCTCCCAGGAGGAGTCGAAGACAGGAAATTGTAGGAAGATCACTTTTTTGTTTCCTCGCTGCCCGGCAGCTCAGACCCAAAATAATCACACAGAAACCATATTATTTACAATACTGTTTGGCCAATAGCTTAAACATATTTTTAGCTTATTCTTACATCCTAAACTAACCCATCTCCATTAATCTGTGTATCCACGTAGCTGTGGCTTACTGGGTAAAGTTCCAGCATCTTGTCTCTGTTGGGGCTACATGGCTTGTCTTTGCTCCACCTTCTTTCTCCCAGCATTCGGTTTAGTTTTTCCCACCTAGCTAAATTCTGCCTTGCTATAGGCCAAAGTGGGTTTCTTTAATCATTAACCAATTAACGGAACACATAGACAGAAAGACGTCCCATACCAGGAAATAATCAAATTAAGGTTTAAAATTAATAAAATAGAAACAAAGAATCTCAACTGGAAAACCTGTATTTTCTCTCTAGAAAATGCCATCCTATTGACATTTGTACAAGGAACATGTTCTGGGCATGATTCAAGTATCTGTCTGGAAGCCTAAAAGAATTGGTGAAGATATAATACATAAATATATAAAAGTCAAATTATCAAAACTACTTTGTGAGTTTGAAAGATTAAATGTAATTTCATTTTAATAGTTCCTAAGAATAAAATGTGACTCACATGCAGAATGTTTTCTGAGCAATATGAGACTGTAGAATACCAAATCATTTATTGACAGAACTGAAAATTTAAGGGATGTCTATTATTTATTCACACTCCAGAATATGAACAATAATATCCAATTGCCTTCATAATTTTTCAAAACATACATAATTATTTTCAGATGCATCTCTAATTTATATTGAGGAATAGCTGATGTTTTTAAAGTTAAATAACAACCGTTTTATTCCAAATGACTAGGATATTAGCAAACAGAGTATTAATATAATGCAAAATGTAGTGATAAGATCAGGAATGTTTACACAGTAGCAGCAGAAGGATCTGAGGTAGTCTAGACATTTAATTTCTTCTGAAAAACACAGCAAGCATATCAGGTAATGCTTTATATACATCAGCAGAAACGTCTTTTTTTATAGTTTGTGATTTTAAACCTATGGTTCATTTTGTGTATATGATTTATAACATAATATTCTGGCCATTATAGAGAATTATCAATTGTCTTACCTTTGTTAAATTGAAAATGGTTGACCTGTCTTGTGAATATTTTTGTTGTTGTTCTGGGAATAGAGTAAATGAATTCATTGTTTTTCTAGAAAAAGACAGCACAGTATGCAATTCTGGATCATGTTTTCCAAAAATATATCATAGTATTTTTCAAATATATGGATGAAATTAAGCTTTCCATTTTTAGACAGCCACTCAGAAATGAAAGTAAGGTGAACATGTATATTATTTACTTTCAATTTTGCTGTTACAAAATAACTAGGAAAACAAGAGAATGAGAGAGGAGATTATTTTACCCAACAATTTGTGAGTACAGTCTATTATGGCTCAGAAGAAACCCAGCAGGAATATGAGGCACTGGTTGAATTGCATATGCATTCTGGAAGCAGATAAAGGGTTGTCTTGGTCAAATGGCTTTCTCCTTTTTGTTTTTACCAAGACCCCTATTCATAGAGTACTGCTGTCCAGATAGGATCGCTGCTGTTTAGATAGGTCTCTCTACCTCAGTTAGTCCAATTTACAATTTTCTTATAAACTCCTGTCAAAGGAATGTACATAAAAATTTTAAATGTAATTATGTTTGAGGCCGATGTATACTTCACATTTAAATATCTGTAATGTAAGATGTCAGATATCCCATAAAATTGTTTGTATTTATTTGTCAATATTTATTCCAATGACATCTCAGTGAAATAAGTAGGTCATATAAATATTCTAGGTTCTCTTTAGATAGGTAAGGAAACAATTTCAAAGTGTGCTATTAAGGGAATTTAGTATTATATCTGAACCTTCATAGTGTTTTAAGGCCACTATACATCCAAAATAGTAGCAGGGTCAGGTGCAGCCACTATGTTGGTTAAAACAATACCCTTGTCCAAAGATTATCAACATATGTTATTGAACTTGACAAATTCTATCAATAGAAAAATTTGGCTCCAGGAAGAATTGTATTCAAAGATCAAATTGATATCTACAATGATAATAATGTCTCATGTCTAAAAGTTTCCTATTTAAATCTTTTTATTTTATTTTACTTAAAAGTATGAAAAATAAGTCTGGAATTTTCTATATTCTTTAATAATGAGCTTTTAGAACACAAAAATTTCCATGAATGAAAAGCCTATCCAAAAATGTTTCTATTCATCAGACAATGGAAAACTATACCTCCATTTCAATCAATAAGGTAATAAACTCAAATGTATGTGAAAGAAAAGAAATGACCATAAAAGCCCTTTTGCCAAGAGATGTGCTTAGGTGCTGCTGCTGTAAATTGAGTCACTTTTTGCCGCTGTGATGAAGAGAGACTTTAATAAACTCAGAGTCTCTGATGAATTCCCATGAAGATGAATTGGGGCAATAGGATTTACCAAAATAACAGATTTTAAAAAAAAATGAACCGTAGTTGTTTGAATACAAATAACCCCCAAAAGTTCATTGGTTACAGTGCTTACTCATCAAGCAGTGCAACTTCTTGGGAAAGATTGAGGCGTGGCCTTATTGGAGTAGATCTGGCTTTATAGGAGGAAGTGTGTCACTGTGGGTGGGTTTCAAGGTTTCAAAGGCCCAAGCCTGGCCTAGTGTCTCTCTTTCTGCTGTCTGCAGATCCCTATTGAGGACTCTCAGCTATCTCTCCAGCACTGTGTCTTCCTGTGTGTTGTCATGCTTCCTACCATGATGATAATGGACTGAGCCTCTGAATTTAAGCAAGTAGCACTTAAATGTTTTCATTTCACTTTATTATTTTTTATTTTAAATATTTTACCCATTTTATATACCAACCACAGTTCCACCTCCCTCCCCTACTCTGGCTATTCCCATGTCCCCCCCCCCCCCGGGTTCTCCTTGTTAACTAGCTTCTCTGGAGCTGTTGATTGTAGCCTGGTTATTCTGTATTTTACATCTAGTATTCACTTGTGAATGTACATTCTGTGTTTATCTTTCTGGGTCTGGGTTACCTCACTCAGGATGAATTTTTTCTAGTTCCATCTGTGGTCATTCTGTCTCTTCCCAGCAAAAGAACATTGACTAAGGCATCAACCTATTCTCATGACTTGGTATAGTATAACTCTATATTGGACTAAACACAAACCAAGGAAAATGTACAATCCTCAGAGTCTTATTTTATAACTATGGAAATTTAGGAGCTCAGTCCAGTGTTCCAGTGTGGGTCTCTGTCTCTATCTCCATCCATCGCCAGATGAGGAACAGAAGGAGGGAGAAGATGAGCAAGGAAGTCAGGACCAAGAGGGGTGCACCCACCCACGGAGACAGTGGGGCTGATCTATTGGGAACTCACCAAGGCCAGCTGGACTATGACTGAAAAAGCATGGGATAAACCCGGACTCTCTGAATATGGCGGACAATGAGGGTTGCTGAGAAGCCAAGGACAATGGCACTGGGTTTTGATCCTACTTCTTGTTCTGGCTTTGTGGGGGCCTAGCCAGTTTGGATGTTCACCTTCCTAGACCAGGATGGAGGGGGGAGGACTTTGGACTTTCCACAGGGCAGGGAACCCTGACTGCTCTTCAGACTTGAGAGGGAGGGGGAGAGGAGTGGGGGGAGGGTGGGAGGAGTGGGAGGCTGGGAGGAGGCGAAAATTTTTTTTTCTCAATAAAAAAAAAAGAACTATGGAAATTTAGAAAGACTTCACTCTAAACTTTATTTTACTGATATGAAACTGCACTCACAGAAATCAGAACCATAGATTCTATAGCCTCAGATGGTACTGCAGAGATAACAGAGTTTGATTTTTTTCACACTGGATAGGCAAGAGATAACTCTTTATGTATATACTTGAGATTCTAAGAAAAAATGTGGTTTCACCTGTTGGGATTTTCAACTGGATATACCAAAATATTATTAGGATGGATATAGGCGATGGTAGGATTTTTCCTCTAGGACACTGACAATCGATTTTAGCCTTCTTCTGTTCTTAACTTTGCTAAGTTCTGCCCTAATAATTTTGGCAATATGAATTGAAAATTTAGTCCCTAATTGCCTTGGCACTGTGCGTAAAAGTTCATTCCAGGCTTCCATAATAACATAGCTGTGATAGAAGTAAAAAAACACAATAGCTAAAAACACTTTCTAAAAAATAGATTTAAAAAAATCAGCATCCATGCTACAATGAGCTTCCAGTTTGTGTAAGGCAAACCATGTCATTTAAAATAACAGTTTGTGTTTGGATAATATAAATTCTAAACTATTCTTGTTTCAGATGTTAGATCTACAAAGTTATTATTTTGTTACCATCAAGCAAGATAGGAAAGCTCTTGGCAAACTGTAGGTTTATCTTATTTCTAAATGTTGATATCTTCGGAGAGGATATTAATTATTTGAATAATTATTTGAATTATCCTAATTAGTATAATACTGATATGCATTCTCTTTAAATGTGAACTGATTTGGATTCACACTTTTAAATAAACATATTAATTCTTATGTTATACATCTATATCTGTACAAACACATAAATGTTTTACCCTTTTACTACTTGATGCTATATTTTAATACACATTTGAGTTGTTAGAGTAATCTAATTTTTTTAAGTTTCTAAATGTTGTAGAATTATTTTTCTCATTTGGTGTTGTTCATTTAGTGTATTTTTTATCTCTAACAACACACAGAGAGAAATGATTACCAGCACAACTTCATCTCACAGTAGTACTGTTGAGATCAGTATAATTTTCTATGTATATTTCTTGATTTGTCCATGTGAGAGTTATAGAATAATTTGACAGCATCAGCATTATTATCTCCTATCATTTACCGGCAGTTACTTTGAGGAATACTAAGATATGTGAGATATTGTTTCTGAATGTTTACACATACTATATTTCATTAATCTATCAGAAAATTCTCACCTATAGGTGGTTAGTGTTAGATGACACTTTGAAAGAACCTAGGCTCCACTGGGAATGTGTTTTAATTTTATATATTATTTGATGTAGGAAAACCATCTAAACTGTAGGTAGTACAATTCCATGGGCAAAGGACCTAAGACTGTAGTACAGCTGAGAATAAATGTGTATTAGATACTCTGCTTCTTGACAATGGATGCAGTGTGATCTGCCCAGAGGCAACACAGAGTGATAATGACCCTTTCCTTCAGTACAACACTTCTTCTTGACTACCCATAACACCTCAGAGATATCTCTGTCCACACTTTGAAAATCTAAATAAGTAATCCACTGACTTTGTCCTTAGAGAGCTGTAAGTTCAGTTAGAAATTAAACAAATAATGATAATCAGCTGCAATATGATTTAGCATTCTGCTGAAAATGCTACGCACACATATCCAAGAAAATATAAAAGTTTGATATGTCTTTGGTAATAAGATTAAAGTGTCATCAGCTTTGCAGTGTCTACTTGTGCAGAACTGATTGTAATGAAGGCAATTTATACAGATAGAAAGTACATATAAAATAAGACCATTCAGTGATAACGTGTTTGTGTATTTAGGACTTTTAGTTAGCTATCTTCTCTCTAAAGTGGTACCATTCTGTGAACACTGATATAGCTAAGGCTTTTAGTTCTTAATAAACAATTCAATCTGTTATAATAAGATCTGACTGATTTGCATAAGTTTATCATTTTCTGTTGAGAGGGCTCAGCCTCATTTTCTAATGTTTGAACAAGTTTATATTATAATGAGTAAACATTAAAAAATTTAATCTACTGGCAATAGACTTCCCAAAGAAATGCATTTCAGCTCTAATCACAGGATATTATAGATATCCTGCCATTTCTTTTGTCTGAATTTCAGTCTAATTTTGTAAAGCTTATTACTGCAATGTGGATGGTTTACTAATTTGCCCTATCAAGAGTTTTCTTAATTGGACAGATATCATATCTCACAGCCAGGGTATGTAATTTTCTGTAATAAACTGATCAAATAACTAACATTTTAATCACTACAAACAAACTTTTGGTCATTTTTAAGCCTGGGGATTATTAATTATGTTATTATATTTAATAACTAACAGATATAGATGATTTTCAGGAATTCCATAGATAATTTAGTAAGTCACAAACCTAGTGAAAGTAAGTCAAAGATCTGAGATTATTTATTTCAATGATCACTTATGAATTTGGGAAGACAGAAAAGACAGAGTGAGCCCATCAGCCCTCCTCTCTCCCCCTTATCCCTTCCTTTCTCCTTTACCCTCCCTTGCTCCTTTCTTTCCTGCTTTCCTCACTCCCTCTCTCTGTGCTTATACACATATATTTGTAAACTCTAGATCCTGCATATGAGAGAAAATGCCTCATATTTGTACATCGTAGTTTGTTTTATTTCTCCCAACATGCTTATCTCCAACCCAACAATCACACTGCAGTCATGTGAATGCGATCTTTGCAGCTGAATAAAGCCCCATCTTATAATGATTCTACACTTTCCTTTCTATTCCTTTGTTAATGGACATCTTGACTGATGCCATATCTTGTTTCTTGGCAACACTGATTTCATAATAAAGGTTAGAAATAACTTTTTAAAAAATAAATTATTTGCTCCAACAACTTTATCACTGTCTGTCTCTAATGTATGCCACATAACCTCTTCAATCCCTTCTAAAGGCTAGTTCTTTAGACATTTCTGAAATAGGACGAAATACAGAAGGAAAATAGAGAAATCATTTCATCATGTGAGGCTTTGACTTTGATTTGGCTATGATTTCTGGATATGATAATGAGGAACACATTAAACTCACTTTGAAATCTTCAAGTGTGACTGGAATTACAAAGGAAACTCCTGACAGAGCCACTGCCTCCATGGTAACTTGATTATTGAAAATGCAAGATGGCACGTCACTCTCCCTTCTTCTATCATTCGCTGATACTGAGAGATCATGAGTACTCCTTACAGCAGTGTGCATTTCCAGGTGTCTGTGGTAGCAAACCGAGGCAGGAGCATCACAAGATGAAGGGAAGCTTTAGTTTTTAGGAAAATTATGCCTCAGACACAAGAAAAAAAGAGATGTCAGAAAAAACTAATGACCAGGAGCACATTTTAAAAGTAGTTTTGTTTAAATTGCAGTCAATGCACTGATGTTAAGTATAGTTGATGAGCCTCATGCCTTAGAGACTAAAACTCAACTGATAAATTCTTTAATAAGGTAGAGTTGCAGATCATTCTGTTTCAACATTTAAATTTACCAGTTCAAGAGGAAGGCTGGGTACATGTTTCCAATTAATTATATTGTGTATATCACAGGGAATATTAGCTCTATTGTCTGAAAATGGCAATGAAACATAAGAGAGACCATACAAGAAAGATGCTTGAGACCATAGTGCGCTGAGGGGCTCCAGTATGTTACCAGCATTGCCTGGTTCCACGTTTCCTCCAGCTTACTATCCTCAAACCCAAGTAAAATCTGCAGTGGCACCTGTCCTTTGACTGTTATGAAACGTTTCTTCCTCATGAATTTGTTCATCAGAAGAGGGCAGCAGAATCTCAGGATCTGTAATGCTGTGTATTTTTTTCCCAGCAATGGTGCCAAGCTGTTTAGAACATTTATAAAAATCTATTTTATTTTTACTTAAACTGCTAATGTGTTGAAAAGTTGCTTGTTAGGAATATTGCAGTATCACACTGATTTTGAAGGCAGTAGGAAGAGAAACACTTCATAATTTGACAACTCCCCATCAGAATAAACAGTTTAGTTAGTCCTTAATTTAGTAGAAGTGGTTGCCTAACACTTACAACTTGATACTTTTTCAAGAGAAATACTTGAAAAATTACTACAACAAGATTGCAAGAGATTCCTTCAAAGACCAGTTCATTTGGAACATATGCAAAATTATTTATACAGAAAATTTTTAGCCTGAAACTACTCAAAATTTCAAGAATTACTAACAACAAAAAATACATTCTTGACTTCCTGAATTAAAATAACATAAAGAAAATACAAATTTAAAAGCCAAAAACTATTTAAATGAGTTATTTTAATTTTTTCCTTTTATTTTTTCTAGTGTTATAGGAGATATCAGTAATACACAACTCAGTGTTAAGAAAATAGTGCTCTAATAATATTATAAGATTATTATAAATAATAGTCTGGTGATAGTGGTACAGGCTGTTAATTTCAGCACTTGGGAGACAGAGGCAGGCAGATCTCTGTGAGTTTGAGGCCAGCCTGATATACAAGAGCTGGTTCCAGGACAGGCTCCAATGCTACAGTGAAACCCTATGTCAGAAAAAAGCTTATTATAGACAAGAAATATGTAGTTTTATTTTATAATCTATATATTATATATTAAAATATATGTAGTCTCTAAAATGAGAAATCATTAAGAATTATATATGGAGGGTCTGAGGATATGGTTCAGTGGGTAAAACTTCCTGTTATTCAGAAAATTAAGGGCCTGAGTTCAAATCCTTATTACACACATAAAAAGCTAAATATGCCTCTAAGGGCATATGCAATCCTAGTATTTGCATGCTAGAAATTGACACATTCTGAGAACTTCTTGCTTAGCCAGTTTGGTGGAAACAGAACACTTTTGGCTCAGTATGACACCCTTTCTGAAGGCAATAAATTAGTGATGTAGCAAAACACTCTGTGCCTCTACACGCATGTTTCTGTGAGTATACACCCCAAATTATTATGCTTGCATAAGACATAATACACAGACTCATGTGCGGACAGACACACAGAGAGAGAGAGAGAGAGAGAGAGAGAGAG
>NC_022009.1:115927992-115966283 GCF_000317375.1 Microtus ochrogaster
GGGAGGGAGGGAGGGAGGGGTAGAGAGAAAGAAAGAGAGAAAATTCACATAAAAATCTCTTCATCACTTCTTAGGCAATTTTTCCAGTGATCTGGCATTTCAACTTCATGCCTGAGTGTATGAAGAGTCAAGCTTTTGTTATATGTATGTGAGTCATTTGTGCACGATGAATGTTCATTGGTTATTTTTTGAGCCATGTACGTGTTGCTTCTCACCCTTATTTCTTTCCGTGATCTGTTTCATAAATCTGGGAGTTCAGAAAACCCCATCTGTTGTAAGAGGCTCCATATCCATGAGCATCTAGAGACAGGCATTCCCATCAACACGCATGCACACGTGCACACAGGGGCTGGCACTCTAGAACTGGGACCATGCACAATTGTGCAGGACTGACTTAAAGATGTGTAATCTTGGAACGCAAGATCTTTCTATTAGAGAAAGCCGATTCAGCACAAGCAGTAAGCTGGCCTTCACCAGAGAGGTTGAAGCGGCTTTATGAAAGGCATACTTCAAATAAATACAGGCGAAAGCACAGGGAAGTACTCCTCTGCGCTCCATGCAAATACACTAGGCAAGCCATTCATGTGACCTCCCTGACATTACACGGGCAGCCTTTGCTGTTTTTTTTTTTTTTTTCCTTTGCTGGTTTTTTTTAAGAGTGCTAGCAGATAAAATTGATTTATCATATCATGTCTGAGATTCTTCCTTCTTGCAAACTAGATCCAGTACACAAAACTCCTGCTTCCTAAAATTCACCAGTCAAGTGATAGGAACTGTTTTCAGATGTGGTCAAGCTGGGGTTTCTTCCTCTTACTTGGTTAGTGCTTTAATCCACTATGGTCTATGCAATCAATTCTCCCCATTAAATTCCATGAGTTAGAAATACATAGTGAATTGGGGGATAAAAGCCATTACCTGGTAGGAAATATAATTAAAATACAACCATATCATAATTTTTAAGATAAAGGATTTTCCCTCAATTTTATTGTTTTGTTTATTGATATTGGATTGATATTTATAAAACTATCCTATTTATTTCATACTGAAAGGAAAAGTGAGAAGGTAACACTATAAAGGAAATGTTCATCTAATAGTATTTTTACATACGTTTGCTGGTATTTACATAACTACACAGAAAACACTTGGTCAGCTGTTTAAAAATTGTATTTCAAGTTAGTCAATTTTTTCTATTTCTTATAATTTGTATGCATGTGTATGCATAGTTAGAGACTGAAATTTAAATTGACTTTGTTCAATTAATTTTTCTAGATAAATTCAGAGTGCATGTAGCTGAGAATTCACATATTATAAATTATACTCTCTTTAAAAATGCTTCCCCGCCTGTGAATCCAGTGAGTTAGGCAGGATTTATATCTATGGGACTTGTTAAAACCAGAGTAAAATTAGGAGATGATGAAAGTATCTGAAGAAGGTTCATAGACCGTTTCAATATTTGAAACATTAACAGATTGTGACTTTACCAGTCATAATGTTTAGAATTCAAGCAACAAGAGATTTTCATAATGTACCATGTACAATGGCATATAAACATTGAACCCTGGGGTGATATCCAATGACAAGTTGCTAATTCACCAGAGAAAAACTTCAGGACAAATAGCAGACTCAAGAGATAAAGACAGCCTGGTTTTTCTTGCAATTGTGGAAAACTGCCGGCAAGAAACAAACTTAAATAAAGAACCAAAATAGGATGCTGATTTGTAGAACATTTACTACGGAAAGGAAGCAAGGAGGCGTGTGAAGAACGTCAAGTATAAAGAGCAGACTCCTTTGTCTGAGCTTGAAGAAGAACGAGAGGTTTATATTTTAATAAACCAGACTAAATCAGTTAGACCATCCTGAGAAATTGTTAAACTGTGAGATAACCTAAAATTCTTACTGTCTGTGGGTTTTGTGCACCCACAGGAAACGTTGTGACTGCGTCATCCCTATCCCCTACACTCTCAAGGTTCCCTCCTGCTATTACTGACCTCTTTGCTCCCACCCTCCTCCCTCCTACTTTTTTCCCTTTATTTCAGGCAAAGCATAAGCAGATTCTGTGAGTTCATTATTGTCACTTCCGTGTCACGTGCAACAGAGACATTTCAGACATGACTCCCCTCCTTCCATTTTTGCAATCTTTTCACCCCCAATTTTGGTGATAATTCCTGGGACAGGGGCAGTGTCATAGTTGTGAAGATTCTCATCACTGTTCATTATTCGACGCAGAACCCTAAGAACGAAGCTATCTCTTTCAACCTATTTAATTCGACCAAGTCCTATAGAAATAGTCCATTTGTTGAAATGTCCTTACAATGTTTACCTATCTTAAGTTGTGTTTAATAGCTTCTCTTTAGTTATATAAGAATAACTTATTTAATACTAATATAATTTATATTTAATATTCCTGTTGAACTTCAAAAATCATCTAATGATAAAATGGGCATCTGTCGGTGAACTTTTTCCTTCTCTTTCCCAGTGACATTTAAAGTTTATTTTAATATACATGACATCCTAAAAGACAAACTTTAAGACTTATATTGTAGTGATTCAAACAATTTGTAGAAAATGAGTGATCAAAATGCTAATTTTACACTTCCAGCCCATGCTTTTTAAAATCTCATTCCGTGGGAATTGGATTTGACCATAACACATTGAATATATCTTACTCATTTTATGCTTTTTGAACCTGATTTTTGTCTTGACCTAAACAGCTCTTACTACATTTTTTAAAATCTTATTTAAACTGTAAATAGAAGAAAACACAACTTTTTAAGGAAATAAGATGGCTTTATTTTAACAATTATTGAGCTACTTAATTTAAAAATATTTGAATATTGTTGTGAGTGTGCATTTGTTTCAAACCCCATAAACAAAGAAAATGTACAACAACTATAAGTAAATTTTTTTTGCTTTTTTTGTTTTTCGAGACAGGGTTTCTCTGTAGCTTTGGTGCCTGTCCTGGAACTAGCTCTTGTAGACCAGGCTGGCCTCGAGCTCACAGAGATCCGCCTGCCTCTGCCTCCCGAGTGCTGGGATTAAAGGCGTGTGCCGCCACCACCTGGCCTAGTAATTCATTTTTTGACACATATATTATCTGACATAAACAGTCCATTTAATGAACTATCGAGAAGAACTTAAACTGCTTTTGCTTTGGGCAGAAATGAGGAACAAAACCTGTTTCGCTCCTTTTATCTTCCATTTGCCATGGCACCATTTCTGATATCACAGATGTTAGATTCTGAATCACAGTCTACACAGCCCCCAGAAACAGATAGCAATAAATTCCTGTGGCTAACACCAACCCTGGAGGCTGAGGAAGACCTGCTGAGTTTAAGACAAACCTAAGTTACAGAATGACTTCTCAGATAACCTCAAGAACTACAACTACACATATAGAAACTAAGTTAAAAGAGTTACTCAGTTGACTTTACTGTTTGAAAATAGGTGGTTTAGAGCAACATGTAAACATGCAAACATGACTAAAGATGCCAATAAACCCCATTTAAAATCACAGCTTCCATGGGCAGAGAGGCAGTCTTGAATGACATAAAGTACTTTGAACTAGAATCCTTATTCAAACTTGGTCTCATTCACTCTGTAATATCATATTTTTCAAAATAACACAATACTTTTGAAAATATTTTGGATCAATATCTGAAACCTTTATCATTAATTACTTTTAATGAGGAAAATCTTCTGTTCATAGGTTGTATCTTGGCAAAGTCACACAGATTTGATGACTAACAGAAGTGACAGTTATGTCAAAGGTGTGAAAAGGAGAGCCGAGGGACCATGTGGGAAAGGTTATATACTGAGGTACTAACTGCTGATTTAGGCTCTGATTGACAGTTGTCAAAGGTGGCATATGTACCTTGCATTCTTGCATGTTTGAATGCCTGAATTCCTGCCATAGTGTCTCTTTTTCTCAGCATTGATTTCTAATTTTATGGAATAAACCCTGCTTTAAAAAAAGTTTTGTGTTTCAGATGATCTATCCATCTATCTTCTATCTATCTGTCTGTCTGTCTGTCCATCCGTCCATCATCTATCTATCTATCTATCTATCTATCTATCTATCTATCTATCTATCTATCTATCTATCATCTATATATTTAACATCTACGTATATCTATTTGAAATTAACTTTTAAATTGCTTTTTAATGGATTAAATTTGACTATGTATAAAATTCTGTATTCACAATGTTTTTTCTGTCATTCCATGTGATTAACCAAACGTAGCTGTTGTTCCCTTGAGAGGTGAGTGCACTTTGCTTTTCTCTAGCGTACTTGACTTGTAAGCATGCGCTTGTTTATTTCATTCTTCCATTCAGTGAACTCTAGTTGGAAGGTAACACCATGCTGCTTTCAAACCAAGTTAGTAATAATATAAATATTCATTATACTTCCCAACTAGCCATCCTTACCATTGCTTCTGCAGAATTCTGTTTATTTTGTTCCTCTCTTCCTAAATACCTTGTGGTTTTTTGTCTGCTCCTATTGCTAACATGGTAGGTGTTGGGATGGAGGTCTGTATTTTGAAACAGCCTTACTTTTGGCTGGAGAGTTTGGCTGTTAGTTGTGCTGTTTGAGATGCCTCACTTAGTATGTGCATGATTCCTGTCCTTTTTCCCTGGGTGGTTTCCTTCAGAGCACTTACCTATGCATAGAAAAACAGGCAAAGGGTCTTTCTCTGTATTTGTGCTCTTGTTTCTTCACATTTTCTTCTCTGGAGTAGGCCCTTCAGCATCCATTGGTGGTCTGCCTGCTTGCTGTATTTTAATATCAGCATTTATGTAGGAAATCATTGCACAAAAATGTATAGGAAGAATAAATTAGCCATTGGCTATTAATTTGGAGCTATTCATTCTGATGAAATACATGGGTCTGCGAGGTAAAAACATCGCCAAAGAAATTCCTGCTATCTCAAAGTGTATTGTGTTACACTTGAAAAGATCAAACAAAGCACATGATTTTGTCTGGAAGTAAATTCCATGCATGGGTAGACAGGATGTCAGGCAGCAAAACTAATCTGTAGACATTCCCCTGAGAAGGAACTTAGCAGGGCTTTTTTTTTTTTTTTTTGCCCCACATTCCTTACCAACCAAATGACCTTGCTGACTCTTAATTTTTAGTCACTTCAGCTCTCTACAGACAGACCAGTGATCTTTACTGCTTCACAATATTTCTGAGCCTGTATATTCTGTTTGTTATTGTTGCCAAAACCCTACCAACTTCTATGTTTTGCCCATCGCTTTCCTCAAATTTTCCTGGTTTATTCATTTTCTTCTTGAGTTTTAATGGCAGTGGGTTTTTGATCCTCCTGCACGTACTGGCTGTGGGGGAGCCTAGGCAGTTTGGATGCTCACCTTACTAGACCTGGATAGAGGTGGGCGGTCCTTGGGCTTCCCACAGGTCAGGGAACCCTGATTGCTCTTCCAGCTGTTGAGGGAGGGGGACTTGATCGGGGGAGGGGGAGGGAAATGGGAGGCGGTGGCGGGGAGGAGGCAGAAATCCTTAATAAATAAATAATTTTTTTAAAAAAAAAAAGTAGATATACTATGTCTGTAGTTTAACCTTGATGACCTCAGCTTGTTTGCTCAAACATAGTTGAAGTTTTAGTCCTCCAAGGTAGCCTAAGGGAGAAAATTATACACACAAGCATAGAGTATTACTTCTTTAGTATGCTAAAACAGCGTAAGGAGGGATAAAAGTTCTTGCTGAATCATTAAGATGTTTTCTATCAGTGTGTTCTTTTGCCAATATTATCTGACTACAGGATTTCAATAGGCATACATACAGCTCCATGATTGTACTAAAAAGCAGATAATGTGGAAATGAATATTTATATTATAGACATTATACTACTCCCTAAAGATGAGTACTGCAAAGCTGGGAAATGGAGGACTGATGTTATAACCCAGAGCTCAGGAGCTTTATATTGTACAAAATAACAATCTCTGTATGGGAATACTCCAAAATTCCATTTTACAAATACAGTCTGGTTTTAAAATCCTTGAGTTAATTTTAAATTACCTTCAATTATAAGTCATTTTGCATTATCAACTATGTAGGTAAAAATGTGTAGAAAAAATAATTCTAAAGGAGACTCAAAGTTTAGGTTCATCAGATGTCTTGTTTAATGAAAAGAGAACATGATCTGGTCCTCATTTCCTTCAAACAGCACTCAGAGCATAACATAAGGAGGATCATGATTCACGTTATAAAAAATTCATTTATGCTGACCTGCCTTTTTGAAAGTAGAGACTTGTATAAAAATTCTTTCTCTCTAAATCACACCCTGATTTCTTTCAGATGCTATTCTAACAGGGAAGTTGAAAGGTGATAGTGCTATCTCCTAACAGGTGTGCTGTTCTCTCATGTTAATATTTTCCTTATTTGATGGTTGTAGTTTTTAATCTATCACCCAGCATGAGGCAAGGGACATCCCAGGAATGACTATGAGTTAGCGTCTCAGCTTTCTTACCTACACCAAAGAGAAACATTGGAATTTCTCCTAATTAAAAACAAGAGGGAGTGCTTGTAGAAATTGTAATTTTAATCACCATAATTGCTACATTCTACTAATTATAAATGGCAGTGTCTTCCATAGAGATGAAACCATGAGAACACTAATGTTGGGACATCACATTTTGTGATAGTGCCAAATACATTATAGGAGAATACCTAGAGCTAAAATACCACTACCTCGGTTACTAAATTCAACATTCCACACACGTTCAGTACCTAATTAGAATTGTCACTATTTCAGAGTTTAAGAAGCAGTTACTCCTCAGCACACTTACAGATCTCTTCAGAGGTTGAGAGAACATTAGTATATGAGAAAAAGTATGCCAGCCTCTTAATTGTATCTCTCGTTAGAAATACTGAGTAATTCTGATAAAATACTAGGAGTAATACTGATAAAAAAGTTAAGACATTTTTAAATCTGCTGCAGTGATGATAGAAGTTCTTTTTTCTATACTTGTGTGAAAAATTCTTTTATTCATATTAATATATTAACTAATCATTTTGGTGATTATTGTTCATAGATCTAGCAAGGGATTCCTTTAGTAAAATTGAAGACCTGGCATTTCATATTTACAACGTTGCATAATGGTTCATAATTTTCATGTATAATTTTATGCTGATTAGTTATTGATTATTCAACTGCATTTTCATTATTTAATGGTATTTGTGACACACTTGTATTTTGTAACTGGGAAAGTTCAGCTAGAAAGCCTGATCTCCAAATCCAACCACCTGTTAGCAGAGTATTTAAAACTTCTTCACAATCTGTGTCTCCAATTGACATTAGAATTGTAAGGTAGTCTAACATTGAGAAAACATCAAATACATGATGCTTTCCATTCTCACTTACTTTACTGTGTCTATTAATAGTCACTTCAAATGTCTTCTGTGTTTCTCAGATATTACAAATAAAATGAAGGACAAAAACTCTTCTTTAAGTCTAGAGCTAGACTCCTCCACGTAGAATGAGCTACTTTATATAAATAAATCCAGAGCATTGCATCAGGACCACATGGTAAGGTCACAATAACTTCAAAATACTATATATATATATATATATATAACATTATATAAACTCTCAAGACTTTGTGAGTTTCCCTGTGAACTGACTACCTTCCAATAAAAGTAAATATATTTTGCTCCTAAAAGAGTTATTGTCTTTAGAGAGGGCACATAAGTAAGGTAATTATAATTAGATGACATCATGACTGTGGGGCCCACATGATAGGGCTAGGAGCTTTATGTGAAAAAGATGCCATATTGCCAGTTGTGTCTTTACCATGTGATGGCACCTGAAGAGGTCACTGTTTTGATAAGTGAAGAGAGTATTCACTAGATTCCTCAGTGATGATAATCTGTCTATAAATTTCTGATTCAGAATGGCTAGAAAATTTATTTGTAGCATTCAAGTTACCTAATTTATGTTATTTTAGTATAGAATTTAATGTCTCATATGGACCTTGAAGGAAAGTGTCTTAATTGTATTTAAGAAAGCAGTATAGACAATTTGAGATTCTTCTGTTGAGATTTTTCTGTTTAGAACTGTATTCCATTTTTAATTGGATTATTTGAAACTTTTATGTCTAATTTCTTGAGTTTTTATATGTTTTAGAGATCAGTCCTCTTTCTGATGTGAGATTGTAAAGATCTTTTCCCATTCAGTGACTGCCTTATTGGCTTATTGACAGAGTCCTATGCTTTACAGAGCTCCTCAATTTCAAGAGATTCCATTTGTTTATTGATACTCTCAGTATCTATGCAACTGGGGTTATATGCTTAGATAGTGTATTATATTTTAAATTCACATATATTGAACCATTTCTGCATCTCTGGAATAAAGCCTACTTGATTTAGTAAATGAGCCATCCCTTTGACATATTCTTGGATTGATGTTGCAAGTATTTTTTGACAATATATGTATATAGGTCCTTAAGGGAAATTAATCTGTAATTTTTTTGGTGGGTCTTTATGTGGTTTGGGTATTGGTGCCCATATAAAACAAAATGGACAATTATTCCTTCTGTTGCTATATTTTGAAATAAAAAAGAGTATGAGCATTATCTCTTCTTTGAAAGTCTAATACAATTTAGTGCTAAAACCATCAGGTCCTGGCTTTTTGTAGGAGGGTGAGTCCATCCTCGTGGCTAACTGATTTCCTTATATCTCCCATTTTTAGTACTGGATTTGTAGACAAATAGTGTATAAGTCTTTTTCATCCAAATTTTTATTTTCTCAATTCATGGTGATTGAAAGTTTTGCTGTGCATACTCGTCTAGGATGTCATCTGTTGTTTACTAAAAGTTGTAGGACATCTTTCTAGTCCCTTCTGGCTTTTTGATGCTCCGTTAAGAAGCCAGGTATCATTCTAATAGATATTCCTTGTATGGTACTTGGCCTTCTTTTCTTGCAGCTTTTAGTCTTACATTTACTGGTTTATAATCTGACACAGGGAAGTTCTTTTCAAGTACAGCCTATTTGGTAGTTAGTATGCTTCTTGAATTTTGATAGGCATTTTCTTCTTCAGTTTAATAAAATTTCCACCTATGGTTTTTGCTGAAATTACTTTCTGGTCCTTTGGTTTTGTTTCTTCTTTTTCTATTCCTTTTATTTGTAGATTTGGTCTTTTTTTGTAGGATCCCAGATTTTTGATTCTCTCTTTCATCTCTTGTATTCTGTTGGTGAGGTTTTTCTCTGAGCTTCCTGATCAAGTTCATAGGTGTTTCATTTCCAGTTTTTTCTCAGTTTGTGCTTCATTTATTGATTCTCTTTTCACTTTAAGGTATTGAACTGTCTTATCTATTTCATTTCATTGTTTATTTTTATTTGTGTGCTTTTCCTTAAGAGATATATTCATTATTGAAACTGCATGTGTTACCAGTTACTACATTCAATGTGTTACAGATTTCAAATTGTTTTTTAGTTCAGAAATCTTCCCATATCTGTTTCAGTCTAGAGGCCTCAAGTGGTATTTATATTTCCCTTGTAATTTTTTTGCTGTTATTTGTGAGAACATCAGTGTGTTACAAACTAATTCCTCAGTGTCCTAACAGATGTTCAATTATTGAGACAACGTTTTAGATGCCTTCCTTTATATGAAGGAATACTCCCTGAATTGGTATAAAAAAACTTGCATTGAATATTAATAAACTTTAAATACTGGAAAATGGTTCATTCTAACTTCATTTTACTGATGGAAAATTTAATAAATTATATAACTTTTTACTCAAATTTTCATAAAAGAAAACCCAAGGTTATCATACAGCTGTAAGAAATACTTGAAAGGAAAACACCATGCCAACACTTTATCCTGCTTCCGTGAACATTAATGATGTCCCCAAATATAAGATAACCACTAGGAAACGACACTTACTCACTCTACCAAACACATGTGTTCTCAATTTTATTGACAGTCATTTATAAATGAACTGAATCAATTTTATCCTGCCCCAGTTCTCATATCTACCACCAGTGAGGTGATACCGAACAGGGGCTCCACTGTCTGTAATCCTCAGTGTTCCTCTCAATGACCATACCCACATCTCCCAATGGGGATGACCAATACTGTCTTCATTATTTATGTCTGTTTCTACATTTTGGTTATAATATATAATACATTCCAATGGAATGGTCTGTGATGGGAAATACTGTATGTTTTTTAGATGGGAGACTGGAGAGTTTTACTCTTGGTTCTTTTTTATTTATCCAAAATATTGTGTGTACTGTAATTTACTACATTTCCCCATAGTTGTCTATGTTATGTGTAGAACACTGACTGTTTAAGCATTTGTTTTTGCATGGAAGTTTTAGCTTTTGCTAGCGTTAATGTGTTATAAATAAAGCTTCTATGAACACTGACATACAGAAATTTTAGTTTAAATGTGAATTTATATTTTGTGGGGGAAATGATATTATGGAATATCTTTACACTTTGTGAAGATCCGTCACTAATTAGTTTAATAAAAAGCTAACTGACCAAACGCTAAGCAGGATTTTCAGGGCAGAGAGAATGCTAGAAGAAGAAGGCACAGTCACCAGTAAGCCACCTAGAAAGCTGGCAACACGTAGATTAACAGAAATTGGTTAATTTAAATGAATTAAGTTAGAAACAAGCCTAAGCTATCAGACAAGCTTTCATAGTTAATAATAAATCTATTTCTAATTGCCAATGGTCCCAATAAAAAAGTCCTCCAATAGAAACCCAGCCTTTTTACTTAAATTTGAGTTGTTTTCTAACTCCCAAATTTATTCAAAGCCTTTGGTAAGAATTGTATTAAGCCTGAAAGTCAGACTGTGGATTTTCATTTTCTTTCAATACATGAAGCATACCACTCCATTAATTTAAATCCTCTTTCATTTTAATATTACTACACATATCTTAAATGATCTGGTAAATTTTTACCTCCCTTAATTTCTTCTGAACACTTACAAGCAGTATTATGCTCCTTTTTAAAAATTTGTGTGTTGTCTGTGTGTGTGTGTATGAACACATGTGTGAATGCTTGTGTGTGTGTGTGTGTGTGTGTGTGTGTGTGTGTGTGTGTAGGAAGAAGATAACTGAAGAGGTTTAGTTATCTCCTTCTACTATATAGGATTCCGATCATCAGGCTTGGCAATGGGTGCACTTGTCCACTGCCCTGTTTCTTTGATCCTATGTTCGCAATGCTCATTTGTATCTTCACATGTGCTGTGGTCCCAGTGTAACGTGGGTTCAGGTCCTGAGACAGGGAAGGGGCGTTAATTCTGGACTCTATTGTAAACAATATTCATTTGAGGGAATATACTACCACAAGAATTAAAGTTCACCTCTCTTTGTTAAACTGGTGGATTAATTAATGTTAGCTGTATCATATGAAAGATATTTATTTACCACTTGTTAATTTATACTTCCTTCCAGACATATGTGCCCTTACACAGACCCTCCCAGACATCCTTTTAATTGCTGTATATTTTCTTCAGCTGAAATGGTTTGGGTTGTCTTTTATACATAAGGCTGTTTCCTAAACTGCTCTTCTAAGTGATGATCACCTCTAAGAAATCAGTGAACCCCAAAATCATTTTTATTAACTGGGTCTCCAGTAAGTGCTGTATATCAGAGCCTTCAGTCTAGAGATACAACGCACTGCAGGGTCCTTTCCCTTAGTAAATGAAGCATGTTTTTGGAACACTGTGCACATTCACGAATAGGAGTCTAGGGGAAAATAAAGTGTTGATTGTTTTAATATGTAGTCTGGAAAGAAGTGAGTCAGGCTGTAAGCTTAGGTAAATAGAAACACACTCTAGATATTTAAGAAGGAGGTGGAGTAGATTTTATGATATGAAATGTCAAACGATATAATTAAAAAAGGTAGGTTCAGACGATCTCATTTCCACGAATAGCTCATTGGCCAAAGGCTACTTTTTATGAAATTGTTTTCCTGCTGCAATTAACACCAAGTTTTTGAAATCATTGGAGAGATAGTTGAAGATAAAATTATATATTAGAATCGATATTTATTTCTATTTTCCCTAAAACCTTTTCTGGCAGTCATGTATTCAAATATGCTTTAAGGCTTCATTTGTCTCTATATCATGGACTAGGAAAGCAAACAGAGATTCTTATTTAAAACACTCCAGTGCTTCTGTGCACGCTTACTAATAGCTTTGTTGTTCTAATATAATTCTCTGGGTGCTCCTCTTTCCCTTTCTAATCTACCTTTCATTAATTGAAACACATAGCTTTATGATTTGAATTCAGAGGTATATGAGGTGTGAAAATAGATTCACATGTATTTGCTAATGAGAGTATTTTCATTGCAAACACATCAGGGCTTATATGTAGCATCTCTACGTTTATATCAGAATAGTCACTTCAGGGCAAAATTTATTCAGTCTGTTATTCTTTGTTATGCCATACATATAAATTTTTGATTTAGAATTGGCTTTGGAGTTTGTGGACAAGTTTTAAAAATATGTATACAGTATTTTTCAAAAATTAATGTAGGTTTATCTTTAATAAGTAAGTGGTCATCTCTGTTATCTGGTTGCTATTCTGTTGTTTTATTACATACAGCGAACCCAGCAGGTAGACAAAGCAAGGCTTAATATTACTCTTCCACAGTATGACAATAAGAAGCAGCCCTAGTGTTTATGTGGTTCTTGAACATTTTATATAGCATGTAAAAATCTCTGGTTAATGTTACTACATGTCATTCAATTTTCCCCTTCTCTGTTAGGTATGAAAATGTCACAACTATGCTTTATTCTTGTTAGTATTTATATGTACTTTATGACTAATCATTATTCTCGATCTCTGCATTATGTCCAATTAATGACACCAGTCTTATACTCTTTTAAAAATAAGAATTCCAAAACTTTCATAACTCACAATTACAAAATTCTCTTTTAAGTTTATTTTAAGTATTTATTATTAGCTATGCAACACTATGTTATTATAATATATTCTCTTCTTTGAACAATGCACCTAATTATTTTGTAAGTCATAAAATTATAAGTATATATAGGAATTTATTATTATAGACCCAGTACCTGTCATCTCTTTAGAACAAAGAAGACAGCAGTGTGCAGGTGACTGCATAGAACTCTATGGAATTAAAAACACCCACTCCTCTTACTAGCAACAATAATAATGAAGGGATATATGCGGAATCCCATGATTACCATTTTCACCTAGTTTAATTAACTACTACACTAATATCATGTGAAGGCAAATGAGTTCATTTCCTCTAGCATCTTTCCTTTCTATAAATAGCATCCAAGTGCTATGGACTAGTATGACCACTTCCTCTCATTCTTCCCTCTCAATTCCTTGTACATGTTGCAATGATCCATATTTACATAAACACCATTAAAATAAGTTCTTGTGTGTTTTTCTTGCTTTCAGCACATCCCTCATGTGTTCCCAAAGCTTTTGTTTATAACATACCACAAAACTGGAATATCTCTTACCCACCCAGAAACTTGTTTGAAAAAAAAAGGAGGGTTAAAAAACATACTGTGTGATGAAGAAATCAGATTCAATATCATTCTTAAAGAATTCCTCCTAATGTTAGTCTCAGCACTCATTTGGGCATAGCATTTTACAAATTCTTATTTTAGCACAAATTTAATTTTTTTGCTTGATATTGGGATCAGAAAAAACAAGTACTGTCGTGGTTTGAATGAGAAATGCCTCCTAAGCCTCAGGCATTTGAAGACTTTGATTCCAGTTGGTATTTGAGGAGGTCCAGTAGGTGTGACCTACCTTGAGGAAGTGTGCCACTGGGGCTAGGCTTTGAGAGCGGGAGGACTCACCTTACTTGCAGCTTCTTGTCTCTATTTCTCTGCACTTGTGGTCCAAGCTGTGCCTGCTTAGTTTACACACAGGCTGCGTTTCCACTACTAGCTATCTGCACTCCCCCTCATTTTGGCCTCACTTATCTCTGGACCAATAATCCCACAAAAACTCTTTCTTTCATAACTTGCATCATCAGAGTGTTTTACTACAGGAAGAGAAAATTAACTAAGACCATGTCCCTTTTCTTTTTCTTTTCCATATAAATCATCATCGTATTCTTGAGTGTTCATTATTTCCAGAAGTAGAAAGATAACACCAAATTCACCAATCAACAAATAACTCACCAGTTACAATTATTGGTAAAATTTCATAGAATTTCATGTAAAATTTCACTTGCAAGTTGATATCAATTGAAGAGAGCTTCTGGGTAAGGGATGAGAGTGTGTATCCACTTATCTTTTCAGCTCTAGTACCCTATCTTGTTCAGACCCATGCAGGTCCTGGGCATGCTGTCACAGTATCTGTGAGTTTATATGTGTGCCAACCTTGCTTTATCTATAAGAACTTGATTCCTGGTGTCGTCCATCACTTTAGCTCTTACTTTTTTGGCCTCCTCATTCAAAGTTCTGCAGGGTGCTATACATGCTATCAGAGGAGAAATGAACCATTAGCTTACAACACTGTTAGTACACCAAGGCCATAATCAACCACTTTCTGATTGGCATCATGACTTGCTCTACAACTTAAAACACATACTTGGCACTGCTATTAGCTCAAGAATCTGATGCTAGGCAGGTCATAGACTATAAACCTACTACATTGTTGTGTAAATGGACATAACCCTAGTTCAACTCCTACTAACAATGCTGTATCTACAGATTAATGCATCTCTCAAAACTCAACAGAAAAAGCTGCCTTTTGCAAAAGATGGAGAAGAACTCAGAGACCTACAACTTGTCAAAGTTCAGAGAACAAGAGACTGTGAATGTTCAGTCCTTAATGCGACATCCCTAACATTCCTTCCCCTGCAAATCTCAGGACTAATGTATCATTGTGGAAATGGGAGAAGAAAATTGTAAGAGTCAGAGGCAGTGAAGCTGATAAAGAAACAGTGCTTTGCAGTATAGCAGGATACTTGCAGTATGAATACCCAATAACTATAACAATATGCCCAAGTTCTGTGAAAGCTCAATGCAGACAAAAACTCCAGTATGGAGATGAGAGATGTGGATGAATGTGAGTAAAACAGTAAAAACCCAACTAACCATAAATTTTCTTGGTTATCAATTATTTGATAACAAATACTGGTAACATATATTCTTTATTCAATTTGGGGGTGTCACATTTTCATTTAAATTTCAGACTCTGTATTTTATTCCTAGCAACTTTATTTCCTACTTTGTTTTATCCCTTCCTCCTTCTCTGCCACCTTTTCTCACTGGTAGAAGAGAAGTTTCACAGAGCTGTTGTGGGAAGTAGGATTTTTATTGCCAATGGAACAAAACACCATTTCCCAAATGAAGATGTGCTTGACTTATTTGACTAAAACCATAGGTGGGCAGAAAACTGAAATCCACTCTTTGGGTGTAAGCCTGGCCATCTTTTCAAAGCTGTTTTTGGGCATATGACCTTTTATTCAGGAGATGAGTGGACAGAAGTGAAAAAAGGCTTTGTGTCTCATCAGCTGAGAGAAGGTACACAAATAGAAGGTACATCCATTAAAACCTATTACTGCAATAGACAGAGATAGTAACCAGAAATCTATAATTAATGATGGCCAAAATTCTAAACATCAGGAATGCTGCCCAAATTATATAGACTGGCATCTGCATGTGGTCTGCAGAACAGAGCTCTCTTGCTGTGCTTAATATTTTGGGTATGACCTGGATTGATGGATTCAAACATTTCAGAAGATCCTATTTTAGGGTGAGAATGAGAACAAAGCCTGGGCTATGCTGTGTATTTCCTCTCATCTCAGAAAGATGCCTACACATTTTGGAAAAAAGGTAAAGAGCCAGATTGGTTAAAAACATTTGACATTTCTCTTCAACTCAGAAAATAAATTTAGGTCATTTGAGGACCTTTGATTCAACAATACATCAAAAAATCAGGTCATATTAAGTCTCAATTTCAACTCTTTTATCAAATTTACCCCTTGATGCCTTAATATAAAATTAAATGTTGCTGGTGTCTGAGTGTTTTGGGAAACAGAGAAAATACCATCCGAGGAAGTGAAATTGGGACTAGACCAGAAGGAAGAGAATTACATGGTGAGTCTGTCATGGAAATAAATTTCAAAGTGATTTTATTTACAAAATATTTTAAGGGACTTATATGACATTGGTATGGTCAGGCTACACAAGACCCCATGTATCATGAGGCTGTGAATTATAATTACTAACTACAGCATGGTAGCAATAATGGCACCTATAGACGTTGATATTTCTGTGACTTTTAATATAAATAAGAATATTTGAGAACTATGTTCCACATTTCTGTTTGTCTGCTTCCTGGTCTCTCCATGAGAAGTGGAAATCCCTAACTTAAGGAGTACAGCAATGCAATTATGCAGAGTGGGGTCTGAGAGCTTGTTCTGTGCACACTCACCCACAAGGCTAAGCTCAGCAGCTACTACAGCAGCACAGTCATGCCTCTTGTACTTTCTACGTAACTGACATACTGTCATGATTCAAGCCACTGTGCTTTGTGCAGATCACAAGCTGTGCAACCAGGTCTCCTCAGGAGTGCGCAGTCACAAAGTATGACTACCTAAGGAAACACCAATTTTCACCAAGTAGGGATAATGACTATAGAATTCTTCCTTACTTCTCGTAAGTAGTCTCTAAGCTCTAACAAGTTAGGGAGCTCTGTTGTCAGCATTCTTCTTGAGAGCCTCAAAAAATCTTCTGAATGCATTTTGAACAGTTTAGTATGTCATGTGTTGCATCCGGACTGCTTAGCATTCATTATATTGTCATATGAACATTTTAGCATGGAGTCAGCTGTATTTATGAGATGAATACCCTGTAAGACAAAGAACAAGATCCCTAGTGACTGTGTGTCCCAGATTGTCTTACACATACCATAAGAAGCAGTGAGTGACTGCTGTTTGGAAGCAATGAATCCATCAAGGAGCGTTTAGTTCAAACTTACTGAGCATACTATGACATGGTTAAATAATCCTGCTTATGTTGCCAAAAGTCTGAACTGTTTTAATTGATCACATTAGTTAGGGTGGGACTCTTGCCCTTGACAGGGACAATGACAAGGACAGAGTGTGTTCACTCAGTTTCCTAATTTCGTATTTTGACAGTTGGAGAAGAGAAGAAACAGTTCCACGTAAAGGTCACATTCAGAACAGAACGGTCTACCAGGGAGAAAGTAAGGCCCTTCTGTTTGTGTCAAGGGGATTCTGTGTACCCCTGTTTTTCACTTAAAGATTGCCTGGTGAAGCAGAAATTCCTGACTCAGAGATGAGTAAGAGTGACACCTAGTCCCCTAGGAAGAAGGATTTTCTGGCTGGAGGAACCTATCCAGTGGAGTTGAGTTGGAAGAGACGTTTGCACTTTCTTCCTAGCTCTGCATATCAATTTACCAGCTGTCTAACAGCAGGTGATATTCAGCATTAGGCCTCCTTTCTCTTTCTCCAAGTTACCTTTCTCCTTTACTCTTTCACTCTCTCCTTATTTCTCACCCCTCATTTCCTGCCCTTCTCTTTCTCCCCTCCTCTCAGACATCTCCTCTTCTGTTACTTATTTTTCTGCTACTCAGTTATTCATTCAAACCACAAATAACTGTGACTCATATTCTTCAGATATACATTAGTGTATCAGTAGGGATACACTAATGTTTAAAGATCATGATCTATTCTAGCAAGTTCACACACATCGTGTCCTTAGCAGTAACAAAATTTAATAAGGATATGTGTGTGACGTGTACCTTTCTTGATGCCACACTTCTTATAGGTTGAGTTGCACTATCTCAACAAAAGACATATGAACAAAGATAATCACAAGAAAGTGCAATGGGAAGGCACTGAGGGATGTTGTCTGAAGGTGATGGAGAGCCCTGGTCAGAGCTTTCCCTATTCAAAATGTCCAAAGGAACCTGTCCTGCTAGTATCTTAGTGGAAGACTTTTCGTCTTCAAATATATGAAATGAATATAGTAGATTAGTATAATTTTGAGAATGGTAGCAACCTATTTTCAGTCTCTCCTATTTGAAATCCACTTCTGAGTTTGCAGATTGGAGGAATAGTCACCAGCCTCTCAACTCCGCTCCACATTTACCATTGCTTATACGAACATTATATACTTACAATTTTTCTGTATGTTTGCTTTTCTGAGTTTACTTTAACAGCTCTGGCTTCCTTGGCAATTTTATTTTTCACTCTAAAACAATAACACATCTTCTTTATGGCTGGTATTCTGACCTCAGACACAGCCCCAGCCATAGGAAAAAAAAAGACAATTATTTCTTTTTATTATATTTATTTATTTACTCCTTTATTCATTTATGTATTCGTGTGTGTTTGTATGTGTGTGTGTGTGTGTGTGTGTGTGTACATGTGTGTGTTTCCACAACTCTCAAGGTCTGAATGTAATAGCTATTCCCACAATTAGTAGGAACTGATTTTCTGTTTGCACCATGTGGATTCTGGGACTGTTCCAGCCCCACATGGACTTCTTCATGAGGACTGCTAAACGAGAATGGGTTGTCTTAGAAATTAATGATTCCTTCTGATTACTCACATGTTTCTCTCTCTTCTATCAAATTCTGAATGGTTTATCTATATATCTAGGATTAGGAAAGTAAATAAATAAAAATCATGCTAAAATTTAGCAGCTAATGCCAAGTATCAAAGAATTATTTCTAAGCATCTTCCCTTTCCCTTTTGAAGGGGGTTAAATTTCTTATTCCTCCTCATTAGTTGGGCATTTTTTAAGTTCAAAAGACAGGAGAAATATATTAGTCATTTTTGTAAATAATATTAATAAATTTATTATGTATATTATAAATTCACTATTAAAAGTTATTAATAGGCAAAATTATTACAATATCTCTATATATTCAGAATTAGTCATTTCTACACTAAATTTTCCTATATCATCTTTGAAAATATAATTTAATATAGCTCTTATAAAGATGTTTGTTTCTTTGGAATTGAGTTTGTATTTGACCCCCTCCTATTCAGATTGTATAGACATTTCCACGGGTGAAAGGGAGAGCATTTTGTAAGAATTCACTCGCCTGTCATTTGTCATTTTTCATGTCTTGACTAATGCTCTGAGAAAATTTAAATTTGGTTAAATACTGAGCATGATCGTGCATGTATATTTTGCATTTTGCTTGTATGTTATTAACTGTGTTGAGAGTTTTAACTATCTAATTCAAATCCAATTAGTTTGCCTTGGTTTTAGTTTTTAACAAGGGATTATCTATGATCAGGAATATTTCCTTTCTCTCTCTTTCACTTTATTTTTTCTCAACATTTATTTAATTATTTACTTTTGGGGATGAATTTAAAATTAGTATTCATATTCTTCTGTATATATTTCTTTTTAAATAATTTCCTTTATTATATTTTTTTAAAAAGAAAACAAACCATCTTTTTAAATTTTACATACCAATCCCAGTTCCCACTTCTTCCATTTCTTCCATGCCCTCCACCTAGCCCCTACCCTATCATCCATCCACTCCTAGAAAGGATAAGGCACATTGATTTGGGGAAGGTCCAAGGCTCTTCCCACTATATGTACACTGAGCAAGATATCCATCCAAAGAGAATAAGTTCCCAAAATATCAGTTTAGCAGTAGGGATAAATTCTGGTGCCACTTTCAGTGGCCTGCAGTCTGCTCCAGCCAAAAAACTGTCACCCACATTCTGATAGATTAGTTTGTAATAACCAGAACCTGGAAACAACCTAGATGCTCCTCAATGGAACAATGGGTTTAAAAAAAAAGTGGTACATTTGCATATTAGAGTACTACTCAGTGGTTAAAATAAATAACAATGACATCTTGAAATCTGCATGCAAATGGATGGAACTAGAAAAAAAAAAAAAACATCCTGAGTGTGAGGTAACCCAGATCCAGAAACATAAAAATGGTATATACTTGCTCAAAGTGGACACTTCACTCACTGTAAAGCAAAGAATATTGAGCCTATAGAGATGCTAAGTAACAAGGTTATCCCTAAGAAAAACTTACATATATCCTCCTGGAAAAGGGGAAATAGAAAAAAATATCTGAAAATGGTCATGGGGGTGGGAGGAGAAAGGAGGGTTGAAGAGGAGGGGAAAAGTGGAAGGACAATGAGAACTTGAGGGAATGGGATAGTAGAGATGGAGGAAGGACAGAGATGAGAGCAAGGAAAGAAATGTTTGGATTGAGGAAGTCTTTATGGGGCTAGCAAGAAATCTTGCACTAGAGAAATTCCCAGGACTCCACAAGGATAGCCCCAGCTAAGACCCTAAACAATAGAGGAGAGGGTGCCCAAGTTGGTCTTGCCCTGTAGACAGATTGATGAATATCTTAAATGTTACCTTAGAACCTTCATCCAGCACCTGATGGAAACAGAGGCAAAGACCTGCAGTGGAGACTGGGCTAAGCTCCCAAACTCCAGTTTGGGATGAGTAAGAATATGAGCAAAAATGTCAAGACCATGATGGGGACACCCACTGAAACAGCTTATCTGACCTAAGGGGAGCTCACCAACTCCAGCAAGATAGAGAAGGAACGAGCATAGGTACAAACTTTCCTTTGTTTTAAAGCAGGTAATGCAAAGTGTTGCCTTCTCCCCAAGAGTACATATAGATGCCATGAGTAAGGCTGAAAAAACAGGCTAAAATGACTGACATGGCCCACATCTAATTTCATTTCTTATCTCTTTCTTGTGAGATGACAACCATAAAAACAGTTGTTTCATCAGAACATTTAACAGATGCTAACTTTTTAGATCTTGGGCCAAGGAGGCAGAGATTCCACCTTTGCACCTTCTGATGAGCTGTAATTGCAGGCAGACTTCAACATATGCCTGGAATTTTACATGTTTTCTGGAGACTCACACACTGGTCCTCACAGTTTGTGGGCCAGTGTTTTTCTCATTGTTACATCTCAACAGCCAACCCTTCTTTATGGTATTTTATTCTTTAGTTGTTTTTCTTTCATATTCCCTCATCTCTTAAGTACTTCTAAGTAACACTAATTGTCATTTTAAATTCTTCCTCACACTGCTTTGTAAAATTCATTTGATGACAATATTTAGAGAACTCATTAAAATGTTGTATTTATATAGACATAGCAGTTACGGATATAAACAAGCTATCCATACTAAAAACGTATAATCTGTTGAAAGACACAGAAGTCCTTGCCGCTAAGTATCAAGCAAATAAGAGACATAGATAAAAATGCATAATGTGTTCTTGAAGCTGAGGAAAAGAAGTAATTCACTCTGATTTCCGAAGCTCAGAAATGCTTCAATGATCAAGAGTTAGAAGGGCTCTGTGATTACTGTACTGAAGAAATGATATTAATATTAATATTTTTCTCAGTGCTTTACTTTCCCAGAGTGCTGCCTTCATGACAGTTTAGAGTACCTTTTAGTCCCAATGAAAACTGTCAACATCTCTCGGTGTTGAAGCACTTATGTTGGGACAAATTAGTAATGACTCTATAGTCGACAGGTCAGAACCCAAAGTTTTTCAATGGGTAATTGACAAGTACAGAGAAGCATGTCACTTTAGTGTAGAGACCTAGAAACTCCAGAACAAATCCAGGAAACACGGGGAGCATTGCCTTCAATCAGAAGCACCCCAGCCCCTTCTCCCATCTCGGTGGGAAGGTAAGAACAAATTTCAGGAGGCTGAAATAATCCTTAAAGATTCTTACAGTAGCATGCAGACAGCAATTCTGAGTTCCCACCATCTCACTACGAGACAAATTTATATCATATGTCAACACTCTAGAACTAAATCTGCAGCACAAATAAATCTAGTGCAAAGTCAGGGAGCTCTCTGAAATCCACTCGTCTTTCCTTATGCATCAGCTGTATCTTACCAGGCTGCAGCTGCTTCCCCTCGCGTTAGGATGCTCTTCTGCAGCAGAGAAAACTTACACTGGTGTTAATAAGCAAAACACATACTCATTTTGATATTTGGCAATAAAATATGTGAATACTTTTACTTTCTTGATTAATAAGAGTTTGCAGATAATTTTTATTCAGAATTTTAATTAACACATAAATTGTGAAAATGTATGTATTGTCAGATAGCTACAGAATGTATTTCGTACTACAATATTCAAATATGGATAATCATTTCTCCTCAAATGTTTATTATGTCTGTATACTGAAATATTTCTGCATCTTCTCAAATGCATAATATACTATTGTTATCTTAGTCAAACAAAACTAGAATTGCAAATGATTTCTAGTTTTTTACACTTTCAATTCATAATCTTTATTGTTTATAAGAATTTTTATGGTCCTGCATATTAAAATAGCTTGTTTTTTTATTCTGAAAAAGTCCAAGTTTTATTTTATCCTCACTTCTAGGTGTATGAAACATTTTTATTTCTATTGAATTTTTTTCATGCAGTGAATTCTGATCAGTTTTTCTTCCACAACCTTTCTTTCATAATTTTTTGACAATCGCACCTATCCAACTTCTGCCTTCTTTCGTTCTAACTCTTTAGAAAATAAACACGCAAATAAAAACAAACAAAAATCCCTGAATATCAGTAAAGACAGACAATGAAAAAGCAATAAAAACACATAAATAAACAGAACCAAATACACACACACACAAACAATAAAAACACAAAATCAGAAACCATAAAATATAAGCAAAAACTGGTAAGTTAAAACACCAACACAAAGCAATAAGGGACAAAATATATCTCCAAAAATACCATTGAGTTTATTTTGTTAATTATCTACCGCTGGGAGCTACAGCCTCTCCTTAGGTGTGGTTTATTTGGTTAGTCCATTGAAGAAAACTAAATTTGCCCTTGCAGCAGTTGGCAATTGGAGATAGCTTCTTAGTTACAGATGGGAACTCATGTCCACTAAGTTTCTCAGCACTGGGAACCTTCTGGCTTGATACTGTATAGACCTGGTGAATGCTGCCACAGGCTCTATGAGTTTCTATGTTCTTCAGTCAGTTGTGTTTATAAGACAAGGTTTCAAAACCTTGGTGTCCTCCATCCTTTGAGCCTCTAAAGAGGCCTTTTCTTTTTGTCACCATAGTTCTCTGAACCCTGAGGGGAGGGTTTAGATGAATGCATTCTACTTAGGACTAAGTGTTCCAAGGCTTCTCACTCTCTAGATGTGGGTCTCGGTATTAGTTCTCAACTACTGCAAGAGGAATCTTCTTTAACGATGACTGAGTGAGATACTGATTTATACACATAGCAGAATGTTAGTTCAATGAGATATGTAGATGTTGTCTTTAGCAGTATGGCCAAACCATCAGTTTGGAGGGAACAAATTGCCTTAAAAATAGTCCCAGATGTTGGGAGTTTCCCTAAATACTTTTTGGCTAGCAACTCAAATTGATGGAAATCATTCCTGGCACTGGAGGTTTCACTTGGTATCTAAAACGTCTATTTGTTTTTTTGTCTCTCTCATTATTTGTTGATATCATTTACATTTTTATGTATGCATATAGCTATATAACTGTAAGTATGTAGTTTTATATATATATATATATGTATACACATATGGAAATTCTACTGTAGTAGATTTGATATAATACCTCAAATGGCCCTTAGTGTTTGTAGTGTGTCCCTGAATTGCCTTCCTAATCCCCTTTGATCATCTCCCTCTTCCTTTAATCCTCCATTTTCAGTATCTTCCCTTTTGTCCATACTGTATATTCATTCTTTTCCCCGATCCTTGAGAGCTCCTCCCATCTGCTCTAGTCCCATAATTTAGACTTAACCTCTAGGTTAGAAGGATTATAGAATTTCTATCAAAGGTTTAACATCTAACATTCACATATAAGGGAATGCATAACATTTTGTCTTTTTATGTCTGGGTTCAGTCAAGGATTTTTTTTATAGTTTCATCCATTTATATGCAAATTTCATGAATTCATTTTATCTAATATGTTCACATAGGCTTCATCCTAGAGATGCAGGGATGGATATACGGATGTAAAGTGATAAAAGTAATCCATCAGATAAAGAGACTGAAAGATAAAAACCACATGATGATCTCATTAGATCCAGAAAAGGTCTTTGACAAAATCCAACATCTCTTCTTAATAAAAGTCAAGGAGAAACTAAGCATTCAGGGGACACACCTGAATATAATAAAGGAAATGTATTGCAAGGCTACAACCAACATCAACTCTATTGGAAAGAAACTCAGAGGATTTTCACAAAATCAAGAACTAGACAAAGTTTTTCACTCTTTATGTACCTTTCAATATAGTATTCTGAAGTATTAGCTAGAGCAATAAGAAATCTGAAGCACATCAAGGGGATAGAGATAGAAAAGCAAGCAAGCAATGTATCTTTATTTGAAGATGATATAATTTTCTACATGAAAGCTCTTTAAAACTCCTCTGAGAAACTTGTTAGCTGAAAATACTTTCAGCAGAACAGCAAGATACCTAATTAACACAAAAATCAGTAGCCTTCCTAGATACAAATGGCAGAGACAGAGAAAGAAATCTGGGAAACAGTACCTTTCACAATAGCCTCAAAAAATATCTTGGTGGGTAACTCTACCCAAGCAAGTGAAACACTTGTATGACAAGAACTTCAAGTCTTTGAAGAAAGAAATTGAAGACAATATCAGAAGTTGGTAAAAGCTCCCATGTGGATGAATCAGAACGATTCATATATAGTTAAAAGGGCTTTTTTTCTATAAACAATCTACAAATGCCAAGCAATTCTCTCTTAAAATTCCAACATAATTCTACACAGAAATTGGAAGAACAATTTTCAGCTTCATGCGGAAAAAGATTATTTTTTACTAACAATACATCATATAGAGCAAAAAGTTCCAGATTATTTAAAATCACAAACAAAAACACCAAAAAAGTGGTAAAAGAAAAACTGAACATCTAATTCCAAAATGGTCTACTGAGGTGAACAGAGTCTTTTCAAAGCAGGCAACACAAATGGCTGAGAAACACTTTGCAGATTGCACTGGTTGAGCTAATGGGGGCATATTACTGGAGAGCTTGCCTAGGTAGAGATTATGAGGGATAGTTGTCAGCCTGACCAACCCAGCTACCACCCAGACCCAGGCATCCACGTCATCTATGAACCATTGGAACGTGCAAAGGGGAATAACCTATACATCCAAAACAACGGGATCTCCATGACACAGAATAACAACAGGATAACTATGGTGAGTGCCACTGAGAGCCAATTATCCATAGCGTAGCACAAACACGAGGCCTTGAGCCAGATCAATGAATTCTAGCAATGAACACTTGGAAGTAAAGTTGATTGGAATAACGGGTAAACTGTGAGACTCAACAAGTCATGATGCAGGTCCACCAGAAGATTCTCCCCCTCCCCCTCTCTCTTTTGCTTTGTTTTTGCTTTTTCTTTTAAATTTTATTTTGTTTTGATGGGGAGGTTTTCAGGGAATTCACGATGTGTAATCCACAAAAGATCAAAATTTTTAAAAAAGAGAGAACTGTTCAACATCCTTTGTCATCAAGATATTGCAAGCTAGAACTACTTTTAGATTTCATGTTATCTAAATCAGAATGGCCAACTTAAATAAAATAAATGACAGCTCATGCTGGCATCTTCCTGATCTTTCTCTAGTCTTCCTTTTATGAACACTCGTGGTTTGAGTACCACTGGCTCCCATAGGCTCATATGTTCGAATTCTTGGTCCTATATTGGTAGACTTGTTTAGGGAGGATTAAAAGGAGTGGCTTCCTTGCAGGATGTTTATCACTTGGGTAGGTTCAAAGGTTACAAAAGACTCTGGTATACCAAGCTTCTGCTTGCGTGTCAAGATGTGAGTTCTTAGCACTTACTTCCACCATTCCTTTGTTCCAACATCACAGACTCTAACTTTCTGAAACTGTAAACCCATCTAAGTGCTTTCTTTGTAAATAAACATGGTCATGATGTTTTTGTCAGAGGAAAAGAAAAATAACTAATACAGGCACGGACAGCTATAATCACATTATGTGATTATAGACCATTGTATAATCAAATGAATTTAACCTTTCTTAATAAATTTTAATTGATAGACATTGTGCTGATAAAGGGAGATTTTTCTCTTGTGTTGATTACCCATTTCTGTCAGGGTAACAACTTGTACTAAACTAAAAATCAATCTGGGACATCCAGAAATATAACATTTTGTGCTACTCTATCTTCATTATATGACTGAATTTTTTTTTAACATTCAACACTGGACTTTTTGTTGAAATCATTTTCATAACATTCTTGCTTCTCAGGTGTTTTATATTTAAGAGTTACTACATCTAGATTGCTTGGTAGATGCTTTTAGTGCTTCACTGGGACTCAATGCATAAGAATAAGAATGCATATCCTCATATTAATATGTGAACACATACAGTTGGAATTAATTGAACTGTAGTTTGTTTTGACATTTCCTTTCTATTTCTTCATGTATTATTCCACAAATTTCACTTGTATTTTTAATAATTTCTTAGATATTTCCTGGCCAAAAGTTAATTTCAATGATAACTACATATAATTTATGGGAAAACAAATCCATTTTCTTTGGTTAGAAGTGGCACTTACTTATTTAACTTATATTTCTAAAGTCTCTATTACAGAAAATATTCTTATTATTTTTGACATAAATTTATTTGTGCCTCCTACTATTCTATAAATGTTTATTTAATTTGATTCCAATTATATAAGAAAAAACACTTATAAATATCAGTGGTGTAGAGATACTTTCCTTATTTATGTTGAATGATATATTTGTTGGAAATACTGTTTATAATATTTTGTTCACTCTTATGTTACAACAGTAATAATTTAAAAATAAAATCTCATATATACCTATTATTAAAAATATAAATGTACCCTTCCACATAGTTCAGTATAATATACTATATTTAATATTGTTTAAGTAATTTGGCAGATTTTTCTAATAATCTCTGTCAGTGTACATGGACTGTGTTTCCTTTTCCAGGGGAAAATTAATAATCAAGCTTAAAATGTTATCTATCAATTAAATCATATTAGTTTATTGATACCATTCTTCCTATCTTTTATCTTAATACAACCGATCAGTTATTTTCCAGACATAAGTAAGATAGGAAAGAATGTCCAGGATTAATAATATTGGCCTCCCTGGTATTTGGTGCAGATGAATATCCATCTAGCTGTAACACTGACTAATGTTCCCACCTCAGTCTGTTCCTGAAGAACTTGAAAGACGAGAACAACAACAGCAGGGACTAATCAGATCAGGAGATTGCTGGGCTTTAGATAAAACAGCTTTCTGATAATGCATGGGATGGGAACCATGGGATAGAAAAGGAGACATGCAGGGACTAGAAATCAGTGGAGGAGGACTGAATTCTCTGGGAAATTCTGGGACAGAAAGAGTAAGGAAGCAGAGCGAGGAGCAGGATTTGGGAGGGTATGGGATTAGGGAAAATTCTCCTTGAACTCCTTAATGTATTTGATCTTCTACGGCTTCCTGATAATTAGAAACCAAGCAAAACAATAGGGATCTGCAGTTAGAGTTCACACAGGTTCTCACTCATACATACTGTCTTGTATTCTCTTCATTTCCAACTTGTTAATCTTAATATTTAATAACGTAGTGACATTAAAATGTGTTATTAAATTGACATCATTTGGATAACAATTTCGGTTTCTACTACTGAATGGTTATACTTAATAGGTCTTTAAAGCAATTGTAATTGTATTAATTTTATGAAAATATCATATCCTACATCATTGTTATTAAAGGAAAAATGATAAGGAAATTGAAGAATTACTACAGCACCAAATGTGAATGTCAAATCTCAGAGGAAAGTGTGACAAAATTTTAAGAGGATTTGAACATGGTTAACTGTGTCTGATAGTCACAAATCCATGGAAGCCTTTGGAGGGATGCGGATCTCTGAAAGCTTTCTTTAGTGGGAGTAAAAACAGTTTATCCTTTGATGTTTGAGCTCTGAATGTTAATGGCTTTTGGTATTATGGGTAAGTAAATGCTTTGGATGATGACATTTTATAAATGATTTCGAACTTCAATAATTCAACTTAGGTTCACTCCTCTCATCTATTAACATTAAGAACCAAAATACTGTTGAAGCATACCACGTGATTGAATATGATTTAAGGCTCTGTGCCTGCTGGGGCGTGTCTCTTAGGGCTCCAACAGAAGATTTAGAAGGTTTCACAGGAAGATTGTGACCTAAAACATAAAAAGAGAATTACTCAATTCTAAATTGACATATTTACAATTCAGTTGTTATACATAGTTATACATACAAATTGCTATTTGTTTCTAAGACTTTGAGTTTAAATAATTTTTACAATTCTATTGAATTTCAAGAATTTAAAACTAAAACTTCTGGTAAGCAATGTTATTTTCAAGAACAAAAATTTGAATTGATAAATGTAAGTGAGCATTATCCTGACCCATGCATCTTAACTGAATGACCATATGTGACCTTGTTAGGAAAACAATGACCAAGAAATTCATATATCTGTGTATAATATGAATATACCCTTGATTCTGTGCAAAACTCCACTTTCATTAAAACTGGTTTCTGGTTCCTTCTATTACCCATACCTCCATTTCTATAGATATACTGACTATTTAATATATTAGTACCTTTTTTTTTGTCACATTGCAAAAGAATAATGAAAGCCCAAGTTTACACAGAACTTATTGGTATCACTGTTTCATGTGACAATAAATAGATAGGACTTTTCATTTCAACATGATTGAAACCATAAAAGCAAGTCAATGTGTGTGTGTGTGTGTGTGTGTGTGTGTGTGTGTGTGTGTGTAACTAAAAAGAGACATTAGGTAGCCAAGAGGAAAGCAAGTAGCTTTTTATGTTCACCAGTGCATAAACTGCTGAAACTATGTTTGCATGGGGAAAGTAGTTCTACTTTAAGTGAGGTAAGATTATGGAAGTTATAAGTGCTACAAAGTGTTACTTATTTAAAATCATTATACGGTTTGTTTCAGTTTTGTTTGTGGCTCAGGGTCTTGCTGGCCAGAGAGCCACCAAACACAGTACAGTGTCTTAGCTCCCTGACTGCTGAAATTGTAAATATACATCTTAAACTTGGGTTAAATTTGTTTTGATATCACATTTGGGTGGCAAGGAGGCAGAGAAGGATATGGGAGGAGTGGGGTAAGGTTAATATGAGATCAGTAAATCCCTTATCTCTTACAATTATTTTGCTATTTTATACTCTATTTTATATAATAAAAATATTTCCTTAAGTTATCAATAGTACCAGAAGTGAACGGAAGGTAACGCTTTAACACTGTCTCCACCATCATTTTTATGCACGCATCCTTGTATAACTATGGTACCATTCGTAGCAACCGCTGTGATGGGCTGAACAGCAATATGCTGAGTTTCAGCAACCTGAGCAATCTCCCCCACAGCGATAGAAGTGATTATTTCAGGATTGTACTGTGAGATAAAGATACTTTAAACAAAGCATTCCTTGAACTCTAATCCTTAGGAGTCAGGGGAGCAATGGCCCCAGAAGATTAATGCTAAAGGATATGCAAACAGTGGAAAGTAGCTTTAAAGATAAATTAATTCAATGCCACAGTTTCGGTCTGGTAATTATTCTCATGATTTATAGTTAGGCCTTAGTCCCTAAGTGTCTGGGGACCTCAAGGCATAGACACACATTAAACTGACAAAGATTGGCTTTTCATAATATAATTTCTTATTCATTGAGTATTCCTCATTCATCCAAAATATGTAATCCATTAGTATGACTATTTTACCAAAATTTTATCTTTTGCTCTTGAAATAAAATGTATGTGGCTATTTAAATATGTTAGCTACATTTCTGAAACCAAAGAACCAAGTAATAAATTATTAGAAGCTACAAAATATTATTCCAATTGGATTAATATTTGTGATAAAGGTTGGTATAAATATTAATGTCTAGAAAAAATAGTAAATATTTTATTTCTCAGGCACAGGTAGAAGTACAAAACATACTATATCTTATTACAAAATTATGATATTCCTTTTCAATATTCTTTGGTCTGTAATTGGAAACCTTCTAATTAGCTTGCTACATATGTTAGTAGCAGATATAAAGGTGATTCTAAAAAATTATTATGTGCATTATGTTGGCATAATTGTATGACTTATCATGCCTTGGCCAATTAGTCCCCTCTACGATTAGAAAATAGAGTAAAATCAAGTTGTCTTCTTCAGTGTCAGAAGTTGTATTTAGATACTATACTATACTAATGGTCATTATTTAACACTATAATGTTAGCATTATCTAAATGAGAAATAAAACCAAACAAAAAAGGTCAAAGGAATCAGGGAACATCTAATACTTAAATTTTCTATTGTTTACCTCTGAAACTATAATGGAAGCCAAGGCAAAACACTTTTTCCTGAGTTATTTTGAGCTATAATTATAATAATATAAAATGAATTAAAATGTTTTAAGATACATTAAAAAAATACACAATAAAATTAGTTATCAATGACTTAGTATTGATAGTTAACCGATAAATTATTTATCAGAAGGAAAAATAACAATCCAAATTTCCCAAGTGCATTATCGATAATTGAGGAATGAACTTAATTGATTGTATTACCATCCTTAAGATTTCAGTTTCTTTGTAAGATGTGCTGTCTAAAGAAATTCTTCTGATGTGTGTCTGTGTGCTTATATGTGAGTACGTTCACATGAGCGATGGTGTTTATGGAAGTCTAAGGACATCATCTGCCCTCTTGAGTCAGAGTGACAGGCAGCTGTGAGCCACCATGGGTGCTAGGAATAGAACCTTGGTCTGATGTAAGAGTCACAAGACCTAGTTCTTGCTTAGTTGTCTCTCCAGTTCAAAGATTACTATTTTCAATCATTGTAAATAATATAATTAATGGAATGTTCACAGTATTATTAACAATAAATAATTCTTTTATAATAGGCTTTAGCTTGTCTATTTGTCACAAAACAGATATCTATTCAAGGTATAAATTGTTTGAAAAAGCTGTTTACTTTTTCTGCACTATCATGGTATCAGAACAAAAGATATTCTTGAAGAAAAATAACTGTAAGAATTTTCAGGAATTGCTCTGAATTGAATGTCTTTCCCAAATATCATTTTGATGTGTAATAAGTATAGAATATTACAGTTTTCTGGGAGACATTTAAGCTATGACTAGGTCATAATGACAGGGTCCTCATTACTACCTTAAAGTTTTTATTTTAATGCATGGGTTAGTAATATAAAGGGGAGTTCAGCTTCCACCCTTTCTCTGTCATGTCACTCATTCATTTTTCTATATTTATGCATTAGCACTAGATTTGATCCCATTGGTCCTAGATGTCCCAGATGTCCCGGTATCCAAACCTATGAAGCACCTCAACATCTTTTCTTCACAAATTGTTCTCTATGTGCTACCATAATGACACGAATAGACCAGTGTGACAGATGGTTAAGAAGTGAAGCTATCACTGTAATGATATTTTTAAATGGGGGCATTTCTTTGGATCTAAAGGATGCTGGAACTTGCCAGAGTTTGGAAGTGATAACTGAACCAATTCTGTTAATGTTATTAAAGGGTTTCTAAAGGCAATTCAGTTGAAAGCTTTGAAGAAAATAAGACTAGAGAACCTGGAGCCTGAAGATTACTTAAGAGTTCTTGGTCTAAAAAATGATATCCCTATGAAGGTACAAGAAGCTCATAGAACACCAAATAGACTGGATCAAAAAAAAAGTCCCCTCAATATATAATAATCAAAACACAAAACATACAGTAAAAAGAAAGAGTATTAAGAGTTGCAAAGAAAAAAGGCCAAGTAACATATAAAGGCAGACCTATCAGAATTATACCTGATTTCTCAATGGAAACAATGAAAGCCAGAAGATCCTGGTAAAACATGATACAGGCATTAAGAGACCATAGATGCTATACCCAGACTACTATACCCAGCAAAACTTTCAATCACCTCAAAGGACAAAACAAGCTATTCCATGACAGAAACAGATTTTATCAATGCCTAGCCACAAATCCAGTTCTATACACAAATACTAGAAGGAAAACTCAAGGAAGTTAGCTACATCAATAAAAACACAGAAAATAGATGGTATCACAGCAGCAAATCCCACAGATGGCATCATTAACAATGGAAACTAAAATAATATAAGATAGCAACTATTGGTCATTAATATCCCTCAATATAAATGGTATCACCTCACCTATTAAAAAGACACAGGCTAACATTGAATACGAAAACAGAATCCATCCTTCTGCTGTATACAAGAAACATACCTCAACCTCAAAGACAGACATTGCCTCAGAGTAAAAGGTTGGAAATTTTTTTTCCAATCAAATAGACTTAAGAAACAAGCAGGTGTAAATATCCTAATATCTAACAAAATAGGCTTCAAACCGAAATCAATTAAAAGAGACAAAGAAAGACGTTTCATGTTAGTCACAGGAAAAATCAATCAAGAGGAAATCTCAATACTGAACCCCTATGCCCTGAATACAAGGGCACCCTCATATGTAAAAAAAAAAAAACATGTTTAAAGCTTAAATCATCCATTAAACAACACACACTAATAGTGGGAGACTTCAATACCCAACTCTCACCACTGGACAGGTCTGTCAAATAGAAAATTAACAGAGAAATAAGGGAACTAAAAGATTTTATCTATAATTTAGTATATAGATAAAAGATCCTTTAAGAGACTAGTTTTTAAGGTTTTCATTTGGTTGACCTGGGCAACACTTTGTCATTGAGTGTTTGCACAGAGATTTCAATGTCCTAAGTTGGGTCCTGAGCACCATGAAAATAATAGATTAACAATAGCAATGAACGCCTACAATGTCAGTAAACAAAAATAATATCACCCTGCCCCCGTTGGATGGCTAATTCAGCATTAAATGTGAATTACCACTTTACAGCTGTTAGGTGAAATTACACGGAATGTAAAAGCAGCTGGATTACAGGGTTAGGCGAGATGCTCATTGTTCAAATCACTCTCTGCCTATACGCAGAATCTCAACCCCCACGTCAATCAGGTACAAATACAGAATCAGTAAATGGCCACATCAATAAGGAGGTTCATTTCTGGGAGAGCCTAATTCTTCTTTTCCAAACAACCTTGAGTCCTTTATCTAGGATTGGGACCTTGCACATTTTCCGCCTGCCACATTTACGTGCCCGTTGATTTTTGCCATTTTTCCTGTCTTGTTTAAGCAACCACTTCTAAAAGACTTTTGCACAAAATCAGTTTATGTCAACAGAATATTAGATTCACCTTCAATAAATCTACTTTGACAATCTCACAAGTGCTCAATCCCTATAGCATCAAGAACACATGATGAAAGGAGTTTGCAGGCCCTGAGTGAAGTGGTACAAGCCTGGGATTTGTTCCCGCATGCTAAATTCCTAGGCTTGCATTTGCTGGTGCTTTTTATGATGGTAATAAACACTTAATATAATGTTTATAATAATTTTAGCTGATACATATTTTAAGAATGTATTTTATTATTGCTATCATTTTAAATGTGTTGTAACTGAAATACAATGTTATCATTCCTTCCCATTCTTCCCTTTAGCCCCGCCCAGGCTCTCTGTCTCCACCCTTTCCCATGCCCAACTCTACTCTCAATTTTATAAACTCTTTTTGTTGATTATTATTTCCATTATATAATGTGTATTTGCAAATATATTAATACCATCTGTTGAGTTTTTTATTATTTGTATGAATAGTTTCAGGGCTGATCACTCTGCTTTGGACAAACAATAACAAGGCTTCTCTCTGGGAGGAGCCAGCTAATTCTTCTGTTCCAGCTGTCAATAGTTTCCTGTAATTGTTTGTTTAGGGATAGAACCATCAAAACCCTTCCCCATTCATATTAACATTTCATTGATTTTGATATTTTTCTCTCCTTGTTTCTGCAGCCGTTTCTAGGACACTTTTTTTGCAGCATATCTCCTAGTATTCTGGGTCGTACAATTTTTCTGCGCCTTTGTGTACAGTGTTTGAGTGAGTCTTTAACTGTAGGAGTTGTCATACAGATGCATCCGCTGGGCTGAGTACTCTATGATCTCCTGATCTCTAAATTAGGTACACTTGTGGTTTACTTTGATGGTCTCAATTACCTGTAAAGAAAGACTTCTTCGATTCGGGGTGGTAACTATAATTACCTGTGGGTATAAAGAAAAGGTCTGGAAAGCAGTAAGAAATTGTACTATGGTTTTAATCATGTGTGTATTTGCATATGCTTGCAGGTGCTGGTTGTGGTCAGAGGCCTCGATTCTCCTGGAGCTGGAATTACAGATAATTCTGAGCCACCTGTTATAGGTACTGGAAATTAAACAAGGATCATCTAAAAGTAAGTGCTATTAAGCATTGAGCTGTCTCTCCCGGTCCTGAGATGGTACTTTTAAATACAAAGAATGCTTGCTTATTTTCTACTTTGCGTAACATTTGCATAATATTGGCCATTTTATTTTTTACTAATTTACTTATTTACTCTTCCAAATGTGTCACTCAGTTTCCCAGATAGATATTAAACTTGCAAGCCTGCTGCATCAGACCTTCAAGTACCTGGGGTTATAAGGAGAAGTCACCAAGTCCATGCTGGGCTTTTAGGTTTTCCTAAATGTAGTGCATACATAGAGGGTAAATGAATGGAGTACCAGCTTAAAATAAATCTTACAACAACAGGATTTCAAGGCAAAAATTTCAAGGCCATACCTAGACTTTTCACTTAATAGCTTTTAGATTTTGTTTTTTTAAAATATTCCCCCTCACACAAGCAAGGACATATGAGGGAGGCAGTGGGGGGCTTTTTTTAGGCACTTTTGATATATAAAATTTATTTTTGTTTAGCATACAGATAAATGAATGCTTCATTTTGACTTTTTGTATTCTATTCTGACTGGCAACTCCTATTCTACTTCTTCACAAATAATCCCTTTCCACTTTTGGCAAATACTTGCAAGTGCTTTCTGTTCCTCTTTCATGTAAGTTTTACATTTTCCTCTTGTCATAACTATCTTGGAACTTTCACATATGATATACATATAAACAGTTATCTTTCTGTCATCTATTTATCTGTAGGTCAATTAACTAGCTCTAGTGTTCTGCCCAGGCAAGGTGTAGGGCATCATACCTGTGTGCTGGAGCAGGTGCCAGGCAGGGCCAACACTATTCAGCCCTTGCTCACTGCCTTTAGTGGTAACAGGAACCACAGACTTCAACACCAATCAGGACTGCAGCAGAGCCATGGACCCAGACATGACCTTCGGCAGTAGCCCAGGCCCATGTGACACCATGGCCCTTGGTGGCTGCCCAGTCTGCTCAGATCTCTATGGCCCTGGCAGGAGAAAAGTCTTCAAACATTAACATGGTCCTAGGTGGTGGCCCAGATGTCTGTTTGGCCCTTGGTAGTAGCACGAGCCATGGTTATCAATACATATCACAGCTGCTCTTAGATCATGGACCCAGGTATGGAGATGGCAGAAGACCAGGCACATAAGATGCCATGGCCTCCAGGTGGCAGCAGTTGTCACTCCGGTCTGTTTGGGATCAGCAGAGGCTCAGCCCTCAGCTACCAGCATGGTCAGCAGTCTCAACACAGATCCTGGCAACTGTGTGGCCTTTGGTGACAGCATATATAGACTACATATATCAACACAGACTCTGACTGTAAAAGGACCCAGGGACCTAAACATAGCCCTTGCAGCCTCGTTCTCATTCCCAATTCCCCACTTTGTAATCGCTTACCATAATGGTGCCCAATTGCCTGGCACCATTCAAGGCCAGATTCACTGCACGTAGCTGTGTCTTTCCCCTCATGGGCCCCTGGCCCTAGAAGTGCAGGGTGACTGCTGATTGATTTCTGGCTTCCAAGCCCCCAGGTCTAGTCCACTCATTTCCCGAAGGATATCTGTCATAGTTCCCTATATTGGCTTTTGTGAAAAGTGATGCAGTAAACAGTAACATATGAGGTGTAGGTATTACTGAGATACTCTGAGTTTGGATACATGGGATCTATACTCCGGAGAGGAACAACTGCATTTATTTTTGATACTTCTTATAGTTTTGAAAAATCTCTACACAGATTTTCATTGTGCCCCTACCAGCATGCATTCCTAACCAACAGTAAATAACTAGTAATTCCTCTTCCCCATATACTCAGTAGTGCTTGCTGGTCAGTTGTGTTGTTGGTAGAATTTCCGGCTGCAGGGATAAATAAAGCTATGCTATTTGAATTAGCATTTTCCTGATGCCTGAGTTTGCTAAACTCTACAAATATTTATTCATTAGATGATTTTATATTGATATTCAGGGATCTTTTATATTATGCATATTAATAACCTATTGAATGTATAATTTGCAAAACTTTTATCCTGTATGCTTTTAATTCACTCTGCAGACAATTTCCATTGCTGTACAAAAGCCTCCAAATTTCATTGAATCCCACTTGTCAGTTCTTTGGATTATTCCTGATCCTATTGGAGTCCTAAGAGTGCTCTTGCATAAATACATTGGAAATATTTTATACTTTTGTTTTTGTCTTCCAGCTGTATCTCAGTTTCTGATATTAGTAAAAAGGTTTTTGATAAATTGAAATGGTTTTGGTTCATAGTGCCATGAAGCTCTCTTTCTTTCTTTTTATATACCAAACCAGCACCGATTTTGGAGAGGCAATCTTTTTTACGGTGTGGAATTTTGACATTTTTTTTTAAATACTTAAGAGACTGTAGCTGTGCTTTTTCATCTCGGTCCTGATTTTTTCTACTGTTCCTTTGTTGAAAGTGGTTATCAGATCTGGATTGTCATATGAAGTTTTTATGGTGCTTTGTGTATCATATCACTTACAAATCTCCTTAGTTAGTCTTTTCCAGTTTTTATATCTATCAAGTTTTATGTATTTCTCTTTTCTAACTGTGGCTATTACTTTGTGTGATATATTGGATAATAGAAGAGAGAGTGGACACTCTTGTCCCATTTTACTGGAAATGCTTTCAGTATTTCCCCATTCAGCATGCTGTTGGTGACAGGCTTGACATATATGACCTTTTAATGGTACGATATCTTCTATTTCGAGATATTTTTGTGTTTTTGTTATAGAGAGATGTTGAAATTTTCAAAGGTTCTTTTGCCGATTTTCTTTCTTTTTAGCAAACCTATACTTTGATTGATTTTAATACTATTCTGTTAGTCATTAATCTATACCCAAATCTTTATTTGCCATCATTGATTTCTTTGGATAATTTTCTTGTTTTACCCAGGATCCTGAGGTTTATAATTGGGTCTTTGCTTGAGACATTTCTAGCTCCCTTTTTATGGAAATAATCTAGCTACAAATTTTTCCTTTGTACTGCAATAAGACAATGCTTAAATTTGTGGTATTTTTAACTTTCTTCTTTGTTCGATCATAGGAATTAATAAGTTCTACTACAGCAACTGTTTCACTGAATTTCTGGTCATTAAAATGTATAATGTTCAGTATCAATGCATTTCTGTAGTTCCAGTTTCTCTTGCTATCTAAGTTAACTTGGATTTGGCAAGAAAAAAAATGAGTTTAGAGTTTATCTATTTTCCAGACATTTATTTCCAGGGTATGCTTAGGATGTGCACTCCTTATATATAGGAAGGAATGTTCCATAAGCAAGTAAAGTCCATCTTTCAATGTACAGCTTAACTTTTTGCTTTCTTTGTTGATTTTTAGTTTTCGTGGTCTATATGAAAAATAAATGGGCAATATAATAGTCTACTAATGTATAAAGGAGTATGTGATTATGTCCATTAGTGTTTGTCATAAAACTGATAATCTGGTAGTGAGTAGATATTCATAATTTTTATATTGTCTTCATTAATTTAATGGTTTCTTCTTTTCTTATTGTGACTATTGATTTGATTCTCCATCACCAGAAATCAGAATCATGTGCCAGATTGTTATCAGCAGCTCCTTCTTTTTAAATTGGCTGTCAGGCCCTGCTTTTCAAGTGTCCAGTGAGGTTCAGGAAGACGGCATATAGATGAATCATGTTTCTAGTCTAGTGAATCAATCTACATTTATTTATTTATTTTTTTTCTTGGAAAAAAATAATTTCCGCCTCCTCCCATCCTCCCATTTCCCTCCCCTTCCTCCCACGTCACTCCCTGTTGAAATAAGAGTGGCGGAGCTGCGTCCCCAGCACCCTGCCGCCCACATGGCTAGTTTAGCTTATGTCCCGAAATAATTACACGGAAACTGTATTCTTTTAAACACTGCCTGGCCCCAATACTTCCAGCCTCTTATTGGCTAGCTCTTACATATT
>NC_022009.1:115967158-115972032 GCF_000317375.1 Microtus ochrogaster
TCTTCATCCATTCTTCCATTGAAGGACATCTAGGTTGTTTCCAGGTTCTGGCTATTACAAATAATGCTGCTATGAACATAATTGAACAAATGCTTTTCTAATATGATAGGGCATCTCTTGGGTATATTCCCAAGAGTGGTATTGCTGGGTCCTGGGGCAGGTTGATCCCAAATTTCCTGAGAAACCGCTAAACTGATTTCCAAAGTGGTTGGACAAGTTTGCATTCCCACCAGCAATGGATGAGTGTGCCCCTCAATCTACATTTTTATTAGGGAGTATAACCTATTTATATATAAGATTATACATAGGACATATTTGCTATTCATTGTCAAGTTTGCTACTTTTGGTTATGTAGTGCTTTTGTTTTTTCCCATACTCGATTTTAGGGTTTATTACTGGGTGAAACACTTCAGATACACCTGCTCTTTTCTATTCTTAAAATCCTCTCATGAAAATAATTTCATCAATATTTCTTTTCCCATATAACTAATATTGTCTTTCTTTGTCCTCTGTTCATAGTATCTTGGAATAACTTGGAATAATCTTGGAAGTAACTTCTGAAGTGCTAATTTTGTGGTGTGAATTGACTTACTGCTTGTTAGGAGACTTCTTATTTTTACCATCAGTTTTAAAAAAAAAGAATCTTGTTGAATATAGTAAACTGATTGCAATTATATATTTTCAGGGCTTGATATACACGATTCTATGCTTTTGTGGTTTTAACATTGGTGAACAGTTGTCTCATACTATTCTGGTGTGCTTGGCTTTATTTTGAATTACAATTTTGACCTTCCATACTTTTGTATTGTTTCTTTGATTTGCATTTTGATGAGATTTTTTTTGTGGAGTAATTTTGTGGTCATAAATATAGTTTCTCATTTTAAACATTTTTATTTTGGCGTTCCCAATATCTCAATTTGTGTGCTGAGTTTCTCTTAATTTTACTAGAGTTTATCCACATTGCTAATTGTCTCAACCATTTTACTTTTAATTACGCCTATCTAGGTCCTGGATTGAATTTCTCTGCCAGTTTGGTTACTCCTTTCAAGTCATCGATCATTTTTACCAGTAAATTCTTAAAATTCTGCCTTACATTTTACCCGGTCTAAAAGTATATAGAATATCATTAGGAGTCATCATATTGACTTTTTTCTTTGGAACTAACAAGTCTCTGATTCTTAGTCCTCCAGGAAGTTTCAGGCCACCACTTGACATGCTGAACATTTCTTTAAGCGTTTTTCAGTTATTTGAAACTGTTAATTATGTTTAGATCTGTACCCATTTTTTTTTTAGTTGGATTACTAGGATTTTGATATCTGGTTTCTTGAGTTCTTCATTTTCTTTATCAGATGTGTAATTGGTAAGATCTTTACTCATTCTGTAGGCTTCCACTCTTTCCAGTTGACAGTGCTCTTTACCTTAAGTAAGCTTTTCAGTTTCATGAGGTCCCATTCATTAATTTTTGATCTTAGTGCTTGGGTTACAGGTTTTTTTTTCTTTCAGAAAGTTGTTTCCTGAAAAATTATTCCCTGCTTTCTCTTCTGTCAGGTTCAATGTATCTAGTTTATATTGAGTTTGGTGATTCACATGAACTGGAGTTTTTGCAGGGTTATAAATAAGGCTCTATTTGCCTTCTTCTAAAAATCATGTGTCCATAGGTAAGTGGATTTGTTTCTGGGTTTTCAAATAGATCTGTTAATCAATGTGTCTGTTTTATACAAATATTATGTGACTTTTATTACTTTTTATAATTACTGTAGTATATCATTACTGTATTTTATTAGTGTAGTACCATTTGAAGTCAGAGACAAGATACCACTGTTAGTTCTATTATTGTTCAAAATGGCTTTAGCTATCCTGGGTTTTGTTTTGTTTGTTTTCCATATGCAGTTGAAAATGTTCCTTTACTGTCTGTAAAAGAATTACATAGGCGTTTTGATGGGTATTGTTTAGAGTCTTTTGATAGATTGCTTTTGGTAGGGTGGCCATATTTAATATGTAAATCTTATCAATCCATGAGCAAGAGACATCTTTCCATCTTATGATATTTTCTTCAAATTCTTTCTTCAAAGACTTGAAGCTTTTATCATACAGGACATTTTTTTTTTGCTTAGATTTATGCTGAGATATTTTATGTTATTTATGGTTATTGTGAATGGTTTTGCTTCCATGATTCCTTTTTCAGTCCATTCATCAATTATGTACAGGAGGTCTCTGATTCTTTTTCTTTTTAGTTAGTCTTACATCCAGCCACATTGTTGAAAGTGTTTATCAACTGTAAGAGTTCCCTCTTGAACTTTTTGGGTTACTTAATGTATACTATCACATTATATTATCTACAAATAATGATATTTTAATCTCTTCTTTTTCAATTGAATTCCCTTGATCTCCTTCAGCTGTCATTTTGTTCTACCTAAAATTTTAAGTACTATATCGAGTAGATATTGAGAGAGTGGGGGACCTTGTCTTGTTTTTTATTTTAGTGGAATTGCTTGGATTTTCTCTCCATTACTTTGATGTTGGCTACAGGCTTGTTGTAAATTCCATAATTTTACTTACATATGTCCCTTGTTTCCATAATCTCTCCAGTACTTTCATGATAAAGGGATGTTGGATTTGTCAAAGGCTTTTTCTCCACCTAATGAAATGATCATTTTTTTCTTTCATTCTTATTATATAGTGGAATACATTTAATAATTTTTGCATATTGTACCATCCCCAATATCAGTGGGATGAATCCTATTTGCTCATACTGCATGATCTTTTGGTATGCTCTTGGATTTGGCTTATAAGTCATCTACTGAGTATTTTTGCATTTATATTTATAAGGGAAATTGTTTTGTAGTGCTCTGTCTTTGTTAAGTTTTTACATGGTTTGGATAGCAGGTTAACTGTGGCTTTATAAAACAAATCAGGCAATGTTCCTTTTGTTTATATTTTGTGGAATTAGTTGAAAAATGTTGGTGTTATCTCTTTCTTAAAAATTTGGTAGAATTCTGCACTAAACCCATCTGATCCTGTTCATTTTTTTTTCTTGACTTTCTTAGAGGGATTTATTTATTTCCTCCAATTGCTTGTTTGCATTTTTCTGGATTTTTGAAAGAATTTTATTCATTTCCTCTTTAAGTACCTCTATCACTTTCATTTAATGGTTTTAAGGTCTTGTTCCTGTGCTTTGGCTGTGTTTGGATATTCACAGCCTGTTGTGGTTGGATAGCTGCGCTCTGGTGGAGACATATTACTATGGTTGTAATTTGTTGTGTTCTTATGCTGGCATAAAAACATATTAATTTGGGGCTATTATAGGTTTGGGTGTAGATTTCTGGCTTTGTTCTTTTGGCTGGGTGTTTTGTTCCTTGCTTTCTGTTTCTTTTATGGATTTTCAGAGACTGTTGTCTAGGAACATCCCTGAGGTTTGGGGTAACAGAGGGAATGGAGAAGGTCTGCAGCAATCTACCTGATCTTCTAGCAGGCATGGCCTGTGGTTGAGCAGGGTGTGTCTACCAGGGTTGGGGAAGAGAAAAGCAAGGATGGTGGTGAGGTGGGGCAAAGAGAATGGTTTGTGGTGCCACAGGAGGTTTGGATATGGGGCAGGATGAGGCAGCTGTGAGAACTTTTATGTGATGATGTAATTCAAAGACCAACAAAAACTTCTTGGTGGAAAACTGAGAAAGATATCAGAAAAAAAAATGTTACTGAACATCACTGTATGTGCTCAAAGGGAAACCTTTACTATATAGTGAAGAAATGCACAGTTTTCTTCAGTTCTTCTCCATTGAAGAATAGCAATACAAATATACAATCTTTGCCTTGGAAATATTTTTGGCATGATCAGGGGTTTGAGGACAATTTTATTTATTTTGTTGTTAATAAATTTTTGATATAGTGTGGAAAGACATGGAGTACTGTTGGATACATCATATTCTTTACAGACAGTGATGTGGTTTTGCTCTATCTTTGGGACAAGTGACAGACAATGAACAGATCAGAAACAGATCAGTTAGCAGCAGTGCCTTCTCCAGGACTAATTCATCAATATCACAAAAATCCAAGAATGTGGAATATTTGGATCACATAAGACATAAGCTTTTTACTATTTTGTGATGTTTGCCCACCCCATTTGCTCTTTTATGTACTTTTCTATTTAGTTTTGTTCTTTATTTTACTTCTTCGCTACTGAGTTACCAACAGGAGAGAAATTCTGGTATGAATTTCGGTTTCAGTGATTATTTTGGTTTCCCAGTTTGTGGCCTATAAGGTTGGAGTCTATCACTGACTGCATTTTAGTTGAGTGGACTTCATTAGGAGTGAGGAGTCAGTAATTCAGGAGGTTCTATTTCAGCTGGGAAAGAACAGTGGATAGAATAGAGAGTCCCTATAGACTCAGTGATCTAGCTAAATTCTGAGGATGGATATTAGAAAGGCTGCAAATCTAAGAAGCAGTAGGATTTCCAAGAAGCGAGATATGAAATAAAAATAAAGGGCAGAGGAAAGAATGCAGCTTAAAGATACCCAGGAGAAATCACTCTGGAGTTCTGAGTGATGATCCTTTCAGAGGTGGCAGGTTGTTGAGTAATGGGTCTCCATTTTCCATCCTAACCATCATCACTAACCTACATGTATTTTGTGTTATAAAAAGAGGGGAAAATGATGTTCTCTCTCTCTCTCTCTCTCTCTCTCTCTCTTACTTTCAGGATGTTCTCTTCTTGGTCATATTATGTAGTGCTAACCTTCAGACCATTCTGCTTCAGACTCCTATCACAGGAGTTGTTGGATTATGCCCCCAACCAAGCTTTGAAATCATTAAAATAATTTTGTTTTAGGTTTATTCTAAATTTTGAAGGAAATCAAAGGGATTCCATACTAATGTTTTT
>NC_022009.1:115972132-115975138 GCF_000317375.1 Microtus ochrogaster
GTCCGAGTCCTCGTTTTCACTGCTATAGCAGCACCCCATGGCGGGGTCGGGCCGGGCGCTCAGGCGGCGCCGAGGAGGGACGGCGTCCGTCAGGAGCCTTTCCGGTCACATGACCCGCAGCTGCCGCCAGCTCCCCTCCCCCGCCCAGCCTCTGTGGTTGCAAAATTTAGGATGCAAAAAAATTATTACTTTATGGTTAGCAAGAAAATTGACATAATTCTTCATCATGAAAGAGTAATTTATAAACATAAAGAAGGGTTAATTCTTAAGATACTATAACTCAAGTTATGAGGATCAACTGAAGATAAAATAAAAACCTTATTATTTGAAAATTGAAATATTGTTACCCTTGTTGAAGGGGAGAAAAAGGTTGAGAGAGCAAAGAAGGAGGAGGAAAGGGAGAATGAGAGCAAGAATTTCTGGAAAGCTTCAGGAATAGAAAGGATTTTATGGATTTTCATTTGCCAGTTTACAAATATTATGTGTTTATGTTTTGACTTATTTTAATAAAATACTTCATTTATTTATCTTCCAACCACGTATTCCTATGTTCAAGTTTTAAAAATTTATTTAGCTATGATGAAGTTTTGCAGTAGCTTTTTATTTAATTGCACACACACACAGACACAGACACACACACACACACACATATATATATCAGAACAATTGACATTATATTAAAATCCTAGGTATGGAGGTTAAGTATATAAAAAATTCCATTTTAATTTTCATTTAAATATTAATTTTAAATAGTAACTATCTTAAAACTGTAATGATAATTGGTATGGGGCATTTATTGCACCCTTTACTTATTGATTTGAAATATTGGCTAATTCCATGATACATTTTTATTAAAGAAAGCATATTTTCATCAGTTTAAGTCATTCTAAATTTACAAAGAATGATTTAAGAAAATTGCTCATGATTTTATCTTATTTCTATACAGAAGATGAACAATAAATAATTTAAAATAAAAAGTCATTGAACAAGAGCAATGTGATGATGCTTTAATAACCTAGCCTTTTTTTATGACAATAGGACATTTCTGCTCCTGGCAGCACCAGTCTACTTCAGAGAAGACTATTCTTCCTAATTACACAAAGAGTCCAGGTTAAACTACTCAAGATCCTTAACTTAATCATGCTTTTTACACTACAAATCAATAGCCACAGATCATAAAATTAATATATGGAGTTATATATTTCAGGAGCACATGAGCACACTTCATGGTAGAGGAAGAAATATATTAAGATTGAAGAAATCATACTTGAATATAATGGGGTCAATAGAAGTACAAGTACTAGAGGTGAAAGGCTTGAGAATCATTTTAGAACCATTGAAAGCCAAAAAAAAAAAAATAAAGAAAGAAATAAAGAAAAAAAGGTTCAGGTTAACAGGGTCTCAAAGCAAATCACAGTATGGATGTCAGAATAATTTAAAAAAAAAAAAGCACTTAAACAGAGACTTCCTACCAGCAACTGTTTGGTAACCTGTGCTGGAAATTAAGCAGAGATCTTAACGCAATGTTTGCAGAACTTCAAAGATATAGACTATGCAGTTTTGTATCTCTATGCCAAATATACGCTACTAATGGGAGAAGAATGGTATCTGGGATAATTTATGTTAAGAGTACTAAAACTTTTTGTTTATCTAACAGTAGCCAGGCAAAAAAGATAGATATGCAACAGTCTTCAATTATAAATTACAATCTTTCTAGCAAGAAACAATGCAAAGACCTGACCGAAGGTGGTGGCCTCTAAGATGTTGCTTGTTCCCTGAGCATTTCTGGCTCTAGGTTTATAGTAAAATTATGATACAAGCAATAAGTATGCTTAGGAAGATGTAAAGTTGCTAAATTCTAGGACTCCAGAAATTTCCTATTTTCCCAAGGAAAAACCAATAAAGACTATTTAAATAAGTATGATAATGAGTTTGCTGCTAAGAATGAAATAGGTAATGCTGTTCTTGAGCCTGTATGATTTGCTCTTTGTGTGATTATGCAATCTGAGAGCCAGACTAATTTACTCTCTCTCTCCTCTTCCAGTACCCAGAGGTGTTAGCTGACATCTATAGTAATGACTGTAAATCTTCAATGACTATAGCTACTGGCTTCTCAAGGGAAAATTATGATAAAGGAATTTATCATAATTTGAAAGTAGAGAAATAAACGGGTTGTGAACTAAGCCCAGGGAGCTGACAAGGGCACTGCTGGGGGTCCTTAGGCTCTGCTCTGTCCCCACAGTCACTGAACTTTGTTAGGAAGTCTCTTTGATAAATTTCTTCTCACTGTAGGTGTCCTGGTCTCTGGGCTTGTCCTCTGTCTTTTGAGGTCTCCTCACCCCACAGTGATGTCCTTGCTAACTCTCCAGTCATATCATTCCTTGATGTGCTATATAGGCTGGGAATTAGCCTAGATCATTGGTTCTCCTGTGGGTCACAACTATTTGGGGGTCAAACAGGATCTGCTTAAGACCATGGGAAAACACAGATATCTACATTATGATTCATAAGAATTATAAAATTACAAAAAAAAATCACTCCAATTCACCACTTGGGCAAGGAGGAACCTGTGAGCAGAGTAGCTGGAAACTTCTTTCATGCTCTGTTTCCACTAGAAAGAATGTTTATTGGAAGCTTCTTCATCAAGTATGTAAAACTTTTAAAATGATATTCAATTAAAGAAAAAGAAATGAGACTTTCTTGGTTTTAACTTTGCAAACTTAAATGATGATTATTGCTAATGAAATGTTCTTTTTGCTAAGCTCATAAAGCAATCTGATCAAGATTTTAGATTTTCTTGAAAATTACCTTAGATAAATTGAAAGATAGTTAAAAGGAATCTAAGATTGATTTCGGGAAAGTATTATCAAATACTGTAATTATGTATATTTTAAATGGAAATTACCTAAATTTCCAGTAAGTTCTGATAATTTTCACATTTGAAAACAATCTATTTTGCCTGGTATTTTAATTTCCAACATTAATAGGAGGAATATTCCAGCTTAA
>NC_022009.1:115975617-115980932 GCF_000317375.1 Microtus ochrogaster
AGTAAGTTCTGATAATTTTCACATTTGAAAACAATCTATTTTGCCTGGTATTTTAATTTCCAACATTAATAGGAGGAATATTCCAGCTTAATAATTATGTAACCAAAGAAAAGGCAGATAAATGTCAAATAATTTAAAAACACTCAAAGTAGATTCAAAATATAATGTATTATTATTATGAAAATCATCTACATTAACATGACCTCACATGGATTTCTTGATGCTTATTTAAAGCAAACACTTACTTTAATTGCTATAAAAGGGTACTTGTCATGGTGGAAGACTGACTTTCAAAATGATTCAGAGAAGTCCATCTCACTTTGTCTGAAAACAGCAAGAAATTCATGATTGTCAATCCTGAAGATGTAACTTTGTGTTATATCGCTGAGGAAAAGTAGATGTATATGTTTGTACATCTATGCAAGTTTGCATATATCATGAATAGTTGTTGGGAGCAGTGAGACCCCAGATCCTGAATTTCTTGTAAATTTCTTGTAATCCCCTGATCTGAGTGCCTACAGCTGCTCTGAGCAGGAGACCTTCAGGTGTTCCTGATGGCAGGAGAGTGGTTTCTGGTGGGTTTGGCTGGGGCGTGGCTATCTTTATATAATCTGCCCCTGAACACAATAAAGGGGGCATCCTTGGGGTCTTAGTATCAGTGTTAAAGGTCTGCGTGTCGGTCTGTCTCTGCGTCTTTATTCTCAACCTCCAGTCCTCCTTGCCCGAAGCTCGCGAACTGGGTGCCAGCGCACGGAGCGCAGACAGGGGGGCGCGGTGCGTGGCAAATTGTTATATGTTTTGTGAAAAAAAGCTGTAAATCCGAAGTGTTTTTCTTCTCCCTTTTTTCAAAAAATCCTTTACATGGATGAGTTTCTTTGTCTTCACTTTGTGTAAGTTGTGATGATACATTGGAAAACTTACAAGATATGTCTGTTAGCTATGTCTTGTTGTACTCTCTTATATTCTTAAGGAGTAATGCAAGTTTGCTAAGGAAACAGATTATTTTGAGAGTTGTAAGGGAATACACATGATTACTCTCTTCTGAAGTCCCTGCATTGACCCTCTTTCCTTTCCTAATCATGTTTACTTAAATCATGGGGTATACCTTTGATAGTCACTGATAGTCTGTAAGAATTTCATAGGTTGTACTTTGATTATATTCAACTCCAATTCCATATCTGTATTTCTTCCATATTCTCCCTTCACTTCTGTTCACACCTCAATATTTTTTCCTCTTTTCTTTCTTAATAACTCACTAAGTCTAACTTGAACTCATAGGTAGATGTGAGACTACTGACTGGAGGGAGATTGACCAAGCATGAGGGGTCTATATCCTTAAAGAATACTGTATATCCACTCTCTAGACGTCACCAACTGTCCATAGATTCTAAGTTGAGAATAGATGTTCATGACTCCAGTCTACTCCATGCCAAAATGCTTACTTGTTTGACAATCTTGCTTGATTTTGGCCAGGAAGAATACTTCCCAATGTTAAATCAAGATCAGATAAATAATTTAAATAGACCTGTGATGCCATAGGAAATAAAAGAAGTTGTTAAAACTCTCCCAGCCACAAACAAACAAATAAATACAGGGCCAGAGGATTTTTTAATATATAATAATACCAGACTTTCAAAAGAAGAGATGAAGAGAAGACAAATTATTCCATAAACTAGAGACTGAAGGAACATTACTAATGTACCTTAATGAGGCCACAGTTACTCTGATAACTAGATCTAACAAGAATTCAAAAATAAAGAGAATTTGATTTAAAAACACTCAATAAAATATTTTCAATCATATCCAAGAACTCATAAAAATGATTATCTATCATGTTTTACTATGTTTTATCCTTGAGATACATGACAATATATGAAAATTTGTGAATGTAATCCACTATTAGATGCTGAAAAGTCACTGATAGTATTGAACAACTCTTCATAGTAAAAGTTTTAGAGTAATTGGGGATACAAAGGACACACCTAAATTGTGTCCTTTAATATTAATAATATTGGTATTTTACAAGAAGACTATATTCAACATCAAATTCAATGGAGAGAAACTCAAAGAGGTTCCACAAAACAATCAAGAACAAAACAAGCATATCTATTCAATATAGAACCTGAAGTTCTAGTCAAAGGAACAAAATAAGTATAAAAGAAGATACAATTTGGAAAGGAAAAAAGACAAAAGATGTTTATTTGAAGAAGATATGTTAATATAAGTAATCTACTAAAAATTTTTCCAGAAAACTCATTCAACTGATAAACCACTTCAGTGTAATGGCTGGAGACAAGACTAACTAAAAAAAAAAAAAAAATTAGTAGCCCTTTTACACAAATGATCAATGGACAGAGAAAGAAATCTGGGATACAACTTCCTTCACAATATAATCAAATAATATAAAATATCTTGAAGTAACTGTAATCAGCAAGTCAAAGACCTGTATGACAAAACTTCAAGTCTTTGAAAAAAGAAATTTAAGAAGAGATCAAAAGATATGAAGATCTCTGTTGGTCATGGATTTGTAGGATTAACATAGTAAAAATGGACATCTTACCAAAGAACTCTACAAATTCAATGTAATCCCCATCAAAATTTCAACACAATTCTTCACAAACCTTAAAAGAACAATACTCAACTACATATGGAATAAAATGGTAGCTAAAACAATTCTGTACAATAAAAGAACTCGCAGAGGAATCAACATCACTGATTTCAAGGTGTACTTATAGTAATAAATACCCACAGTTTTGGCATAAAATAGATAGGTTGATCAATAGAATCAAATAGAAGACCCAGATGTAAATGAACATCTAACTTTTGATGAAGAAATGAGAAATACACAATGGAAAAAAGAAAGTATATTCAAAAATTATTCTTGACTAACTCGATGTCAGCATATAGGACCCACAGAATCAGCTATACAGTCCTCATAGTGGCTCACAAGGACTGAAGCCACAAACCTAGAGCCTGTACGTTTCTGAGCAAAATCCTCTGCATATATGTTATGGTTTTGTATCCTGGTGTTTTTATGGGATTCCTAAAAGAAGGAGTCTGACTCTTTCATCTTCTCTTGGCATTCAGTTGTTCCTATGGTGTTGCTTTGTCCAGTCTTGATATAAGTGCTTGTGCCTAGTCTTATTTTAACTTGTTATGCTATGTTTGATGTCTCTGGGAGGACCTCTCTTTTCTGAAGGTAAACAGAGGAAGAGTGGAACTGGGTGACAGGGGAGTTGTCGAGGGAACTGTCACGAGTGGAGAGAGGGAAAACTGCAATCAGGATACCAAATATAAGAGTGAAATAAAAAATAATAAAAATTTCTTGAATTCATAATATTAACACAATGTTAGGAAATAAGAAAAATTTTATAATAACTTAAAACATGAGTGTATTAGTGTATGTTTAGATGTGTACATACCAAAAATAAAATCAAGGGAGGAAAAATTTCATTCATTACTTTGTGTTTGAAGACTAAGTCATTTTGATTTCCTTCAATAATTTCTAAGTAGTAAAAATTAATCAAGAGAACTTTCTATGTGTTTCAGTAATTAAGTCAGAATTTTAAAATGTCTGATACTTTGTACATGTAGGTCAAATTCAAGTTAGGTATGAATGCTCATAAATATGTACATTCATAGTTAGACTCAAATTAGCAGCACCATGTAGCCTCTGAGTCTAGACTAAAGTTTTTGGTTATTTATAGCAAAATAAGATCAGAATTTCATTAAGTGCCAATTCAGTACTGTTTCATTTTTTTCCCTTTATTTAATGTCTTAAATGTATTGCCTGCTGTTGTATATTTGTATCACATTAGTGTCTGATGACACTGGAAGCTAAAATGAGTTGCAGAATCTTGAAACTGTAGTTACAAATGATTGTGAGTTATCATCTGGATGGTTTTGCAAGAGCAACAAGAGCTCTTAACCACTAATATGTCTTTTAATTTCCCAGTATTGTTTCTTTCATGAAGGTCTTATACGAAAGAAAACAAAAAGGGGTAAAGAAGAGAGACAAATAAGAGATACTAGACAATTATGATGATGTTGATGAATAAAGATGCTCAGACAGAGAGGGAAAAGATGTGTATATATAATATATATTATATATGTATATATAATATGGTCTGGACATATAAAATATAGTGATTGGAAACTGGTTTGTGTAATCATTAAGCCCCAAAACTTTTAAGAACTAGAAGATGTTTAGTAGAATTTTAGTTTGATTCTAAATACCTACAAACAAGAGAAGGCAATGACATCACATAATGCAATGTTTTGGATTTGAAAGCACATAGAAATATGTAGAATTATTTCATCTGTTCTTTCTTTTGTTCAGGCCCTCAGAAAGTTGATGATGAAACTCCCCGTTTCACTGAGTTCGCATGTTTAAATGTTAATTATACTCAGAAAATTCCTAACAGATAGACTTGAGAATAATGATTAATGTGGGTGTCTCATAGCTAGACAAATTGACATTTATAAGTCATGGTCATCGATAGTGTGTTTCAAAGAGTCCGTTCATTTGCTTTAAATTATCAACTTTGTTGACACCTCACTGTGCAGAGAATGCATTTATTTTTGTTTTGATTTCAATGTATCAGTAACAATACACAAATACAACTTTGGATATTAATTATATTTATTCATTAAGTGATACATATTTTTCTATTGGCTCTATGAGTAGAAAGTATTGTTTTATGAAGGATCAAGATTATGCTCTTTTAATATTGTCTATTGCCTCTCTGTTTTCAATTTATTTTTTCTCTTTTGCATTTATTATATACTTCTCTTTGTTTTTCTAGGTTCCCATATGAAGAAAGCCTTCCCTACTTTAGACAGTTCTTTTGGATTATTTCCACTAATGATATAAATTTTTATTAGTGTAATGATTGGTATATATCACTCATTTTGATAAGTATTATCATTCTTGTCTCAAATATTTTACAATGTTTTGACACATTATATACTATCTAGATTACAGGGAACTGTAAATATTTCATATATCAATCTCTCTGCAACAGATACCTTGTGTAATTCTTCTGAGGTCTGGTAACATATTGTCTATAGATTTGATTATTATATGTTATAATACACTTTGAGATCTACTAGCATTCTATCTGAATGAATGCTTCACATGTGTTTGAGAATCTGTCTACTTTCTTTTATTATACAATATATTATATAAATGCACTAGACAAAGTAGAATGACTCAGTTTTGAAGAATATCTGCCCTTATTCCCTGTGCTCACACCATGATTTAGTAACAGAAAACTACTATGTCATTGACTGTAGTAACAGAAAACTACTATGTC
>NC_022009.1:115981527-115995875 GCF_000317375.1 Microtus ochrogaster
CCTCCCGAGTGCTGGGATTAAAGGCGTGCGCCACCATCGCCCGGCTTAAGGCTTCTGTTTTTAGACATATTTATCTTAAATTAAAAGTTAATATACTTATCTGTTTTATTTGCATATTCACTTATTTCTTGTATGGATTCTGACTATGTCTTCATTTCAACTCATAATATTTAAGAGATTCTCTTGGCTCAGTGTCCCAAATAGATAAGAAAACTGCTGCTCTCTACCATGTTAGCTTCCAGCTTTCTCAGTGTTAATCATAATATTCTAGTTCTTAATTCATGTGCTTTCAATTAACCTGTATCTATTTAAAAAGAGGGTTTCTTTTAAACCACATAAAAAATTCTTATTGTCAGTACTTTGTGTGTGTGTATATATATATATATATATATAGATAATTCCCTAAGAAGGTAATACTTCAAGATAAAGTGCCAAATGGATAACTAATAAGGACACAAAATTTCATGGAAATTTAAGTAAAATACACACCTATAGAACATTAAGCTATATTGTAATATATATGATGATGATTGACTATCTAACCTTTTGATATCTCTATTAGAGAGATGAAAATGCTGCTTTGGATACACATATAAGGTACTTAGTGTTCCTTACACTGTCTCCTCTTAATCATTTTAACATTACCATTTTTAAAACATGTTGAAAAACAGCAAACATTGGGGAGATATTATCCACCATTGGATTTCTACTCAGGAGCTGACAAATCAGGCTCATGAGTACAAATGTGTCCTAGACAGATTACTGGCATCCAAACTTGGTTGGATAAGAAAACAACTTAAGGGTATTTGTCAAAATGTGAAAAACAAATCCATGAGCAGCAACACACCACTCCATCTCAGACACCATTACTTGAAATGAATGGTCAAATATTGCCTGATATTTAAATGAGCAATGGGCTATTGAGATGATAGGTATCCCATTCTATACACTGCAGTGGAAAATATGTTTCTAAGTGAAAGCACAATTGAAGAGGAACAAAGGCCACAGAAGGACTATAAGGACCACAAATTGAATTTGCCTAAATAGATGTGCCGCAGATATAGCACACTTTAATATCCACTTCAAATACTGAAAAATAGAAAGCACAATGCAGTAATCTCCATAATCAGTCTTGAATCAGCATGGTATGTAGCTTGTTTCCTTCAAGGCTTTGATGAAAACGGATGAAATAACTTTTATTTCCTTAACCTGAAGAAACTCTGATATCTAAGTTCTTTACAAAATCATTTACATGAATAGGCAATCACTGTGGTAAGCCGATGCACAACACAGTCATGTTCAAATGCTTGAAAGAACTCCTCTTGGAGGGAAACCTTAAGAATATAATCACGAGAAAGCATTTGTATGTTAAAGTAGTTTCCTAAAACATAAAGGAACTCATAGTTCTACTGGAGAAGAACCTTTTGAATGTAATCAATGTGGTAAAGCCTTTGCATGTATCAGTAATCCTCAAAATCTTAAGAAAAAAAATCATACTTCAGGGAAACTCTATAAATGTAGTCAGTTTTGCAGAGTTATGCAATTCATGGTAGTCTTTATGAAGGAGTAAACTTTTCTTGTCTAATTGGACTCTAAAGCCTGTGCATAACAAATAAATATTTGGGGATCTGAAAAAAAGGCATACCAAAGAAAATATGACTATAAAGGATTTAGTAAGACCTTTAGCCAACAGATCTACATTCCGTTACAGAAGATTAATATTTTTTGGAAAAAAATCCTGGCAAGTATCATAAATTCATTCAAGAATTATGATATATTTTTATCTTGTTTGTAAATGCAAGATCACATAGACAAACACCCTATAAATTTAAATTATAAAGTAACCCTTTTCAATTTCTTACTTCTTTTTAATCACAGGAAATAAGTTCATGAGTAAAACTTTTTGGACATGTATTAGTGCATTTTATGTTGCCGTAATAAACAATGTCTCATTCAACTTTTAAAAAAGGGCTTAAATTGTCCCTTGCATGCAGAGAGATACAGGATCACTATGAAAGTGGTATAGCAACAATTGTCAGACAAGGCAGCTAAAGCAAGAAGCTACACTCTTACATCCTCAGCCTGAATCTTGAAGCAGAGAGTAGAAACTGGAAATGCTATAAGAATGGAAACTCAGGCTCACCCCCAGTGACATATTTCTTCAGCAGGACAGCATCTGCTAAGCCTTTCCAAATGATAACTCCAACTGAGAATGTTGATTTTTCTAACGTCAAGCCTATATGCTAGCTTTCTTTTTCATGATCCACTTCATAATGAAGAAAATCTCTGCAAGCTTTTAAATGTCTCTCTGCCTGTGTAACAAGAATTAATGCTTACAAAAAATTTCACAAGGAAAAATCTGATTAAATGTTTGTTTTAATTTTGGTAATGCAATATCAATGTGTCTTTGTGTGGGCAAGACCATGGGAAACATCTTGTAGCATGAATTACAGGAAGATATCAAAAATCTCACTTTGGTCCTCGGAACGAGCTTGTATTAATTACTCAGACATGTCTCTGGCCCTTTAAATATTTTAAAGCCTTTTTATATCATCTTGATCCCCAGGAAGTAGGGAAGAACTCATACAAGAGGAAAACCCTATTCATGTTGTACCATATTTTGGATAGATACACATGTTACCACATCTCCCTAGAAAAACAATCCATACAATCCAATTGACAACAGAGTCAAATTTCGTTAAGGAAGAACACGTGTGTAGCTCTGTTATAAAGTATGCAAGTGAGGCTTTGCTAGCTGAGAGAGGATTACCTGTTGGGGAAATCACAACTTGACCATATTTTTCTTTGTACTATTGAGTGAATAAACTAGGAAAGACTTTTAAACTCAAAACGATGGATTGCTTATCAGCCTTGATTATGGAATCATGTGTCACAAGGGCAGAGAGGTGCACAGTTGATGTGTGGAAGAACTAAACTAAATAAAGCAGTCACCTTCCTTGGGCCAAAGGTTACATAACTTGGGCAATATTAATTACTCTATTCCATGCTGTAACCAAATATGTGACAGAAAGCAACTTAAGAAAAGTTGAGTTATTCAGTCTCACAGTTAGAGACGGAATCCAGTATGCTGTGGCAGGAAAGGCATGTGGTGGGTAGCATAAGGCATTTAGTCATAGTTCACATAATCAAACTCTGAAAGCAAGGAGTGATTAATCTTGATGCTTGGTCTACTTTCTTCTATTTTGTTCAACATAGAATGGTGCTATAAACATTTAGGGAGGATGGACCAGCCTCAGTTAATTCCATGCAAAAGTTCTCTCATACACATATCTAGAAGTTTGTCATATAAATGATTCTAAGTCTTATCAAGTTGATAGTCAATGCTAACCACTAATGAATCGCAAGAGACAATCAATCCGGATTGTCTCTTGCTATTCATTAGGAAATACAGGAGAAAGTAGTAGAGCGAGTCTGCCCACACGATCTGAAGCAAATGTGGGGAATCTTGTGTTGAGCAGAATTCCAAATTGAATTTTGACAAAAATTCAGATATATTAATCGGTTTCTGAAGAACAGTTCACACAGAATGTAAAAATTGAAGGCTGCACGAGCAGTCACATGAGAGCTCCCTAAAATATGATGTGTACCTTCCTCTCGTGCAACATGGTATATTAACAACAGGGAGAGCTTGCTCAGCCTGGGAACCTTTCATGAGAGAGTTGAAGCCATGTGAGAGACGGTGAGCAGAATTAGAAAGCACACTCCATTGACAGACGAGAAGGTTTCCCAACCAGAGTCATGCAGCAGAAGACAGCCTGTCTATACTTAGAGCAGGTTAGAAAAGGTGAGTGGCAGTTTCACCTCAGGTGGTAGAACATAAGAGCCCATGGAAAATGACTGGTCATCTTGGAGAGCTCATAGATAAGTGACCCAATTCCTGTTGCTTTACTGCAAAAAATAAAATATTATAACTGATCAAACCTTCCATGGCTGTATTGCATCATGCTAGTGTTTCCAATTAGTTTCCTCTCAGGAATCCAAAGCTAATTGATACTTTATTGGAACAGAGGCAGTAGGCGTACAGAGATTCTGGACATCTGCTGCAAAGGGTTTCTTTTTAGGACACTAACCTTCAAATATTTTACACATTCAGAAAGAGGGACACATCTAGAATGGCAGTGAAATCGTCAATTACAAAGTTGGAATGAACGCAGTCCAAATAAATTGAAAGGGGATTTCTGAAATCCAGAACATTGTTAACTGACAATATAAGTGCCCGTAATGGCTACTACTATATGTGTTATCTGCCAGAGTGGCCCCTGAGGCCCTACAAATTGTAGTCCTATTGTCATTTATAATATATATATGCGCCAGATATAAATGGTAAGACCCACTGCTGAAGCGAAATCATACTGAGACTGAGTTGAAACCATCATCTACACTGACTGGATTTATAGTGCTGGAAGGCACTGTATAAGCAGTGGATGGTAATTATCATCAATAATCATCCTTAGCTATGGGTTCCACATTCTACAATCTAAAGTGTCCAACAGAATGTGCTCACTTGTATGCTAATGTCATGAGTATAATGGATGCAACCAACTGCTTTCCAGTTCAATTTTAAGCCCGCTTTATTGCGCTCACAATAGGGAGCTCTTGTTAGATACTGTAAGCCAGGACTAAAGCCCCAGGGCCAGGAGATCAAAAGCTAATATGGTGAAGCAGCTGTTATTGTTTTGTAAAATGGATACTCAACTGCCTCTTCACATTTGCGGTTTTGCCTATCAAATGAAACTCTTGTCAGGAGCATTCATGGAGTGGGCAGTGGTGACATAAGAGATTCATAATTGGCCATGCTGGTGAAAGTAAGTACAATCTCCACTGTAGAGTGTTCCAATTCCCAGTCTTAATAGGATAGAAGGAAAAAAAAAGGACAAACATGACTACCACCCACTTGAAGTCTCATGTAGCATTATAGAAGAAGTGGTAGAAATAGTGGAAAGAGGGCTGATTGTGATATATTATTCCCTTTGAATTAAGCATTATAACCTGATGAGACGAGGGGATGCATACGTTTTGGAAGCAAGTAAACTTGGAAGCCTCAGGAAGCTCAGCTGGTTATCAGATGCACGTGGATATGCCCCAAATGTAAGTGAACAACAAACAGTTCCCAGCAGAAGAGAGATCTCAGTGGAGGTGCATTGAGTTTGAAATTGAACCCCAGGGATGGGGCTTTGTGGAGTTTGGCAGATGTTGTCTTGGGTTTTCTGATGCAACTGCCTTTGAGTCAACAATGCTTCTTTGAGTAGCCCCATTAAGTCAGTGATTCAAGAAGTGACATTTTGGTAGAAGGTTTTTTGTTTGTTTGTTTGTTTTTGTGTGCCATATACTGTTTGAATAGATATTTATTTATGTCCTTCCAGGAAACAAGTAACGGATGTTGTTTAAAATGCTTACACCACCTTGATTGTCCTAACATCCTGTCTTCGTTATTCTTTATTTCATTTTAATATTCCACTGAATCAAATTTTCTGCCAATATTTTACAAATAAAATGCCATCCACTAGAACTTGTTCAAGTTGTTAGGGTCCACATCGTTAAAGAAAACTACTCTTCCTCCCACAGAAGCCATAGCTATCATGCATTAGCTACTCTGCTAGGGGTGGAGATTCACAGACCACTTTAACCTCCATGTCTATGTGTTTAGGAGTATTCAAGTTGGAAGAAAGTCTGAAATGGTAAAGAAAAAGCATATTTTAACTATGCACTTTATGTGCATTTATCAACAAAAGAGGATATAAGGAATTTTTTAAGGAAGAAATCTTTTATATGTGTATTTTATGTTTGTGTGCAGTTAAAAAGCAATATCAAATTGATAGGTTAAAACAATAAGAAAATATATAGAAATCATGCTGAAGATAATACTATTTGCTTTATTCTTAAAATAGATTAGTTAATTTCAAAATACATTATCATATATTGCATTATGTTTTAACTTGTCTTTAGCTATTACAGAAACTGGTATTCTTGTTTTATTGTATGAAATAAAATATTAATGCATTGCATGTTTTAAATAATAAAGCTAAACACAATTATTTACAAAAACAACAAAAGTTGTTGTCATATATTAACTAACATTAATTATTATTATGCTACTAAATATAAAAAGATACATATCTGAGAAAGCGTAAAAGAAAAAAAAGCTAAGCTTGTGAATTCTCACTATGAGGATAATTGTCCCCTAACTCGTATTTTAAATCTGCTGAACAAGAAACCATAGTAAGTTGTTTCAAACAATTTACTGGATCAAAATCTAACAACTGCAAGGATAAAGGCTTCATAAATCATTCAAAAATATGTAGATACCACTGGGTATAAAATCCACAGTTAAGGGCAGCCTCATTAGCAACAGTAGAAGGTAGAAGGTCAACGTTAAACAAACTCAATTGTATTATGGGAGGTTTTTTTTTGTTTGATGATATTTTCTTTTGCTTTTATATATTGCTTTTTGGTTTTGTTTTCTTATGGGTTTTGGATGGGATCTGTGTGAGTGTGTATGCATCTCTCATGCTTTATTGATTCTGATCTGTTTGATTTTTTAATTTCCCTTTTTCTTTCCTATAGGGAAAGTGTAATAAGGTCTGAAGCTTAATATGTAGAAAGGTGAACATGAACTTGTAGGATATGAGGGAAGGGATCAGAATATATTGTATGATAACTTGATCAAAATATATTGTGTGGAAATTATTTTCAGTAAAAATTGAAACAAAGTAATGAAGTTTTGTTTATTTGACAGCCTGACAATTTTAACTTTCAAAATAAATTAATATTATTCTGTTTACTATATGATCAGAAAAACTAGGCTATCCTTGACCACAAAATAAACAAATAACTTAAAATTACTTAGATCTCTTTCCTGTAGACTATGAGCAAGCAAGTATCAGCATATTTTTTAGAATTATTTAGAGACAATGATTTCAGGTAAATTTTGATAATTGTAGTTTCTCTTCGATTTTTTTATTATGATTATATTGAAACATGTCATGGACTACATGTTATACATTAAATAATATGCAGCACTGAATTCTTATTACATAGCCCAAGAATTAATATTGCAATGCTGAATTTAGATAGATAATTTACAAGAGTTGCTATGACCATAGGACGGGCAATTACATTCAACTTGCCACAAATATTCAGCATCAGTATGCTCTAACTCTTAGAGCTTGCCATCTCCTTTTAACATTAAGTTGGGTAAATGTCTCAGATGTTCTTTACTTCTTACTCTCTAGTATGGCTCCCTACACAGTCAAGTCTTGCCTATTAATTAAGATGTTTATCTTCTGAAAAATATACTGTCAGGCAATTCCTTCATTTTTCAGTTATTTCAGAGTGAAATTATAAGGGACAAGAAATCATCAACATCAGTAAACAACATGCTATGTTGTGAAGAAAATTGCATATACACCTCCTGCTCTTGACAAAATGTCATTGTATTTCTTAAGGGCTGATCTTCATTTTAATACATAGAGGCCTCACACTGTGAAAATTAAAAGAAATCTCTTTTATGTATTAATTATAAAATTTTTAAACTATTTTCTGCAAACTTGCACCTTTATGGATTGTTCTTAACTGCATAATACCTATAATTTTTTCCTATTCTTTATTCAATTATTTCTATTCAGGTAGAGTTCATGAGTTTTATATTTTTATACTATGCTTAAGCATTGAAAGAGAAAATTAAAATCTCCTGCCTTGCTGGTTGAGATCAATTATTTTCCTTTGATATTAAGCACTGTAATGTGCTAGCAAATATGTACTAGGCCTGAAGCATGAATTTTGAGTTGCCATCTAAAAGTTTATATAAAATGAAGTTAAATAAAGCATACAGTCAGTTCAAATACACAATATATAGAAGAAAATAAAAGGAAATTTTCTTCTGTTATATTTATCACATATGACTGTGATAGATGAATGTTTGTGCTTCTTTCTCACATAGTTTGACATAAAATATGTAATTTATTAAAATGTTTTTTCACATAATATACCATAATTAGTATTTCCCTGCCCTCAATTCCTCCTTTTTCCTACCTGTCTCCCTTTTCTTTCTTTTATTGCAAAACATACTTCTATTTAAAAGTATATAATACAATATGTTATAATGTGACAATATTATATAATATATCACCTAATACCAAGCACATTGGAATAGGACAAAATAGACAATAAAGAAAAAGAGTCTAAGAAAAATTATAAGAATCAGAGACACAAAGGTCCACAGGTTGACATACTTAGGAATCCAATAAAGACACAATACTGCTACCTATATTATATATGCGTAGGACCTGTATGCTTAAACAGAATGGAGGAAAAATTAATGAAGAAGAAAAGACAAAATTGAAAAGTGCTGTTATGATCTTAAGAGACAAAGAACCTCCAAAAATGCCATTAAGTTCATTACAGGTCATCTAATCCTGGTCATGCAACCCACCATTAAGAATGCTGAAATTCTCTTATAGAAATTTAAATTGTTTTGCAAGTGGTTATTGGTTGGAGATAGCTTGTGCTTTAGGGATGCAGGTATGTGTCTACTTATTCTTTCAGCCGTAGAACCCCATCTTGTACAGACTCTGCAGGCCCTGTGCATGCAGCCTCCGTCTCTGTGTCTCGTTTGTGCATCAGTCCTACCACGTTTAGAAGGTCTTGTTTCCTTGGTGTTCTCCATCATTTCTGCTTCTAACACTCTTTCCATTTTATCTTCTATAGGGTCCCTGAAACTGAAGGGTAGGGATTTGTTGGAGACGTCCTTTTAGGTCTGAGTGTTTCAAGGTCTCTCACTCTCTGCATGTTGTTTGGCCATGAAATTTGGTAATTGTTTCCATCTGTTTCAGTAGGAAGCTTCTCTAATGATGTCTGACCAACTCACTAATATGAGGTATAGCAGAGAGTCATTAGATGTCATTTCTTGGGTTTTTTGTTTCTTCGTTTTGTTTTGTATTGTTTTTCTGTAGAACAGTATTTGATTTTATGCTAGTTCCCTGGGTTATCTTGTCTCAGGTTTTTGATCACCCAAGTATCATTACATATGGGTTCCATCTACACAATATACCATAAGTAAAATTGGATCTAGTTGGAAAATATAGTTGTCTGAATAGGGTATGTCTGACAAACTCATAGTTTTTTCTTATTGAGCTATACATTTTTCTCTGCTCCCCTCCCTCTCTTTCCTCTATTCTTCTACCCTTTCCTTGGACCCCCATGCTCCCAACTTACTCATAGTCTTAAGACAAAAAGCACATTCAAAACCCTTTAACTATAAATGTGAAAAAAAATCAGGAAATAATTTTACTTGACAAAATTTTAAACAAACACTTACAAATCCAAATAGTACTTTACCATTTGAGGAATTTGGCAATGTATTTAGTTATCAAAAACCACAAAGCAATGCTGTTTTTATTTTTAACATCACTGTGCCTATATTTTGTTTCTGAAGTATAGCAAGTACCATTGATTAAAGGAGATCATTGTTTCCTGGAAGAGTGACTGGTTTTCTGTACTCTTTACTTTCTGAAAAGACAATATACCACCCAGGTGACATGAAGCTTGTGTAGAGAACTGTCATAAACCAAAGAAGAACTTAAATATTAATGTCGGAATTTATGCAAATTGTAATATACTTGCTCCTCTGTTCAGAGAGAGAATCATCTCTATCTGATAAAATGCCATAAGCCCATTCCTCCAATGTAATGTTAGCAGGCTAGAATGGCAACATGTTTATTTTCCTTAGTCAAGATGCCCTGACAATAAAAGAAATACTCACAGCACACTCATTTCAATTCCACAACACAATAGTGAGTGAGACAGAGATTTGCACACTTTGGAAGGAATGAAATTATAAAGGCAAATGAAGCAAAACACAGAACATTCTATTAATTAATGTTTCTAGATGTGGAGCAATAAAAACTGTCACAGGCTGCTAATAGAACAGAAATGATCACAATTAATTTGTAAATCACATTGGTGTATGTAACAAGTAATAACAATTATCTCAATTCCCAATGGAATGTATGTACATGTGTTTACTATTAACCTTTGGTAGGGTATTCATAGCACCATTGCTTAGTGGAGTAAAGAATTCCTCTACTTATACCTCATAAAAAAAGCAACTAAAATAACATAACAATTTGTGAAGAACTGGATTTTTCATATCAGGGACGGTCTCTAGCTTAGCAGAAATTTCAGAACTTAGCCTACCAGAAACAGACATATGGCTAATGGAAAATGGTTGACTGATTAATCAAAGTCTTGAAACAAAGGACTGTAATAAACTTGGGACAGACGGTCTTGGAAAAAGGCATATGCATGAGCATAAGGAAAGCCATCCAGTATGAAGACATTTGTATTTCCTATTGTTGCATGACTTTTCCTGGAGAGACATGGTCACATTTTAGGTGCTATGCCAGTTTGGTGAACAAAGGAACTTACTGGGTTTATGTAAAAGGTTTGAGTGAGCAGTTAATTACATAAAAATGGGTCATGCAAAGACATGTGAACCATTGAAAAGCCCACAGTATGAGCAGTATCACAAAAGTTCTATCCCTGGGACTCCCGCTCACGTTTCAGGTATCTCCATCTCTTCTTTCTCCAACAGTGGAAGAGAAGAAGTCTTCATGGTTTTCATGCCCTTTGTAGCCTCCCAGCCCATACTTCATGGGGAGAGAGCTTTTCTTTGGTGCTGAGATTTTCCTCTCAAAACCATGACTACTGTGACTGCCCTTCTGCATTTGTCAAGGCACCTTCATTTAAAACTCTTCACTTCTGTCTTTTCTGTTCTTTCCGATTATTTTACACTTCTGTAAGTCACTCCAGAGTTATAATGATAGAGATGGACTTTTTACAGAGACAGGGAAGATCATTCAGCTGTCTACTTGAAGCAAGTGGCAATTCTCTTTGGGTAGCAAAACAAAATGCTAACTGGGAGAGCAGGTATGGCTCTTGAGACTCTTCTCCTCCTAATAGGTTGTCTTGTACAACTTCAATATGAGCACTTTTCCTCAACTTATTCTATCTTGTTTTGCCTTGTTTAGCTGTCATCTTTTGGGGAATTATAGGAGTAGGGAGAAACAAAATTGTGGTTGTGATATATTATATGAAAGAAAAAATATATTTTCATTAGAAAAAACAGAAAGAAAAGAATGTTATAAAATGAAATAGCACATCCTTTTTTAAAATTATTTCACCAAAGACTGATGTTGGCATGGATGTCTTTACTCCCTCTTAAGCTACAGCCATTGCCCTGGAATCATATTGCTTTCTTTTCCTAAGCCATTCTGTAGGGATCACATTGGCTTCTGCAAAATACTAAATAAGAAACACCTAAAACATTTTTCTAAATATTTGCATTGTCAGAAGATTTCTTACTTGCAGCAAATGATTCCAGAAAATTATGGGTAATACTTTCTAAAGCTCTGAGGACAGTGATATTCAGTGTGGAAAGCTGTGCTCTGACAAAATATTTTCTAAAAATATGAACAAAATGAAAATTCTTTTAGATAGAAGATTTATAGATTCCAAGGAGGAAAGGATTTGTGTATGCAGAGACAAAGGTCCTTATGCATACAATTAAACATGATATTTTGCATATATAATCCATATGTATATGTATGTACTGTCCATTTTTATGTCACCTTGACACAAGCATGAATTTTTAGAAAGGAGGGAGCTTTAATTTAGAAAATGTCCCAATAATAGTGGGAATGAGAAGGGGTAAGGGTCGGGGATGGGAACAGGAGGAGAGATGACAGTGGAAATTGTGGATGGTATTTACAATAAGTAAAAATACAATTAATGAATAATTTTAAACAAGAGTGGGCTGTAGGTGAGCCTGTAGGACATTTTACTAATTAGTGGTTGTTACCAGAAGGTCCAGCCCATTGTGGGTGCTGCCATACCAGGGTTAGAGGACCTGTGGTCTTTAAGAAAGTAACCTGAGCAAGTCTGAGGAGCAAGTCAGTAAGCAATGTCTCTTCGTGGCCCTGCATTAACTTCTGCCTCCAGGTTTGTGCCTGTTTGAGTTCCTGTTCTGACTTCCTTCAGTAATAGACTACAATATAGAAGTGCAAGACAAAAAGCCTCTCATTCCCCCAACTTGCTTTGGTGATGATGTTCCATTACACCACAGAAACTGTAAGACAAGGGGTATAGCACATTTTCCCACTTCTGTTGTGTTTGTCGTGTCAACTTGTGCAGTCAATCCTAGCTAAGGTCTGAAGGATTGTAGGCTTGTACTCTAACTTCCTATGTCTCCCAATATGCCTGCCTTCCTGATTCAGAGAAGGCCTCAGGCCTGCACTGTGACCTTTGTTTTCACTCCGCAATATCCTGCTAATGGAAGGGTTGAAGGAAAAACCATCTACAATTCAAACTTACTGGGCAGTGAGGCAAGGGTGGAATAGGGAGTGTACTCAAGACTTCTCACTCTAGAGTGGGCTTAATTTTCCCTTCTGCACCATCTTATAATTTATTTCTTTACTGGACTTTTGGTCAGAGTTTAAAGGCCACCATAAGCTCACAGTCACTGCATTTGACTTTTAGCTATTTTTCCCCAAGGAACTCCTACACAGCAATGTGTTCCATTTACTCTGAAATGACCTAGGCAGTGCCATGGTTTGCTTTCTTTTCTCCATTCTCACCAGAGTTACTTTAGCAACTAGCAAAGCCAACTTACATCATTAAATAGTTAAACCATTAAAATCTGTCAACAATTTCAACCTTATAGAATATTGTCTCATTGCAGGGATCAGTCTATCTCCTACACCACATGCTGGATCCATGATTCCTGGTGGATCATCCTGTTTCATGACCCCATTGTGAGCACAGTCCTATCAGGCTTGGTGAATGGGATATCATACATAAACTTGGTCAGACCCAGTTTTCTAAATACTGTGTGTCTTTTCTTTTCTTTTTTTTTTTTTGCTCATCAGTCCCTGATATGCATAGTGACCTTGACTAGAAATAACCAAGTGTCCCAAAAACCTGTATGAGTCACTCTCTCATATTGACCTTTGCTTCTCTATTCTTTGTCCCAAGGACATATGAGTATATGTATTACTAAATTTCTCTGCTTCTAGAGTACTCAAATTTATCTCATTTTCTTCCATGTCCCACAGCCTTGTGAGCCAAGAATGGAGAAAGTTTTTCATTTGTCATTTAGAACTGTCCAAACATCTGACAGTTAAGGCAGACTTTTCTCTGATTGATATGGTTTCCAATGCTGGGTCTTTATTAAGGATTCTGAATCATGGATTTTCTCTTTTTCTGCGTTAAAGGTCAGATTTGAGTAATAACTTCTATTATTTATACCTTACTTTCCCCTCTTCCATGTCTGATGTCATATATATATATATATATATATATATATATATATATATACATGATTTCGATCTAGGGAATTGCTCTGCTATCTTCTCTTTGATCCCACCAGTCTAAGTAGTAGCAGACTGATTCCTTTGTCTCATCTTCCACTTTCACTGTGCTTGATGTTTAGTCAAAAACTAACACAATGTAAGGTTAATATCAATTTCTTATTGAATTCGCTCCCTTAACAGACCAAGTTCTTTCTGGACAGACAGCTGAGACTTAGCTTAGTGACCCAGTCCTCACAACAAAAGCCACAAAACTGTGGCATCAGTCTGTTTGTGAATTTCTGCAATCCATGCTACTTTTAATGATTATAATATATTTACTATTTCATTAGCTATTGGGGGCATCCCTATACAATGTGCATGGCATTAATTAAGGATTTTTACCCTATTGCACAAAAATGGAGCAGTCCTTCCAGATTTCCTGCCAAAGATGCTTCACTTTCAGAAGATTCAGTCTTGGTGATATATATGAAGACTGAAACTGCAAGTTAGCAAACAGGTGGCTTATTCTGTACCACATAGGAATGGGTAGCACTGTCAGGATTATTACGCTCTCAGAAGCTTCACTGTATCAGTCCGTGTCTCCTTACATAACACAGAAAGCATGAAGTAAATCCTTCCCAACTAACATGTGGTTCTGTCTCTTCCTTTTCAGGTGGGAACTTTTATTCCATAATTTTTTTCCAGGGGAAACATGAATAAATTTATCTTCATTCCTAGTAACTCACTGAAAACATACAGAAGAAATGGTCTTACCTATGTCTAGTGTGTTGAAAAAAAATCAATGTGTTTACTATAATTATTTAAATAAATAGGACATACATTGTCATATGTATGAGAATATGAGTGACTAGACTATGTGAATATGGAAATTTGGACGAGAAAGTGTGTCTGTGTGTGTCTGTGTGTGTGTCTGTGTATGTGTGTCTGTGTATGTGTGTCTGTGTGTCTGTGTGTGTGTGT
>NC_022009.1:115996263-116005356 GCF_000317375.1 Microtus ochrogaster
TGGAGGTCATAAGACAGCCTTGGGTGTTATACATCAGGATTTGTCTTTTGTTCTCCTTTCTAACTGATGTCCCTCAGGTCTCTCATTGTCCTTGAATTTGATAGCTGAGCAATAAGTACTAGGATCTTAAGTGCCAGCTTACAATGTCATTGTGAAGGATTTTTTTACAAATGTGAATTCTCAAGATTGAACTCAAGAGCACACACTTGCAAAGCAAGCACTCTATTGGTGGATTTATCCACTCTGTACAAGTTGATGTTTTCCTTTCATTGTTATTGTTTGTTTTGTTTTTATTCTCTCTAATATATCACATTAAAAGTCTAAATTTGATTAAAACACAATTATACTTTGTTTAAACTTCATAGATTATTCATGTTCTTGTGATATAAGACTTAAATTTCAAAGTCACTACTGAGATTGATAACTTGGTTAGGAATCACTAAAATTATAATTTGTATAATATAATAATAAGCATTTGAAAATCTGCTTCATGAAATTTTTGACTAAATAGCAATGCCACAGTGTAGGAAGTACAACAAATTAAATGGGTTTACAGTCATCTATTCAAATCTTTTTAGCTATTTCCCTGACTTTTGGCCTACAAATTTTCCGAGGTAACTGCTCTTAGTGTGAAAATTATGAAATCTGAATTACATAATATACAAGATTCAACCTATATGGATTCTCTCTACAACATTGAATTCATCATGTCAGTACCAAAAATGTTAGCTCAAAGGCATTCTATTGAGTAGGTACAGTCTTTGCATCAGATGTCTGAACATTGGGTAGTGGCTATGGGATTCAGAACTGTGACCTAGCTAGAGCCTGATTTTGTTGTGTTTCTCATTTTGAGATATCACTCCTCTTAAATCATTGTTAACTCCTTAACTTTATGTGGTAAGCGAATATAAACTCTAATATTTTTCTGAATCTCTGACATTATTCCAGGAGTGATGTTAACAAATATCTACCCATTGCAGATAAAGAATAGGAAGCAGATTAAGGATTTGGATGGCAAAGTCTAAAACAGTGAATCAATGAGTTACTGTGTTTCCTTACAGGAATGTAGGTGAGGAGTTACTTATAAATAGTAATAGGACTCAAAGACCTTTCATCAAAGAATATACAGTAAACTAGAAGTTTCATAGGATAGGAGGATTCATTACCCTTTAGAAAATTCTGTTTTAACAAGCTTCCCTCTAAGATGGAATTATCTAGGAGAAAACTTCTGCATAGCCCTGAACTAATGCAATAATATTGGTGAGATAAGTTACCCTTTTCCACATCTTAATTAGAACTTCAGTCAGTAAAGGGAAAATGCCCATCTCATTAAATCTATCTCAAGTTTCAAAAATCTCTCATTTTAACCATCTAACAAGAGAGGTGAGTTGCTTCTCACCTGATTAAGCAAAGTTCATCAAGGATAACATTGTAATCTTAATGTCAACTGACTAGGAAGTACGAATAAATCTGGAGCTTTCCATCATGGCTGTTCTTAGGTTTCTGTTCAATTGAATAATTAGAAAATTTTCTGTGTGATGGATATTAAAGTAGACACCTTAGAGAGTTTTTTTTCTAACATAAGCAATGAACAAGTCTTTCACAATCTTTTCTTTCTTAACGTATGTAATTAAATTTGGGAGAAAAAATAATGTCCAAACAATGATATAGATGTATTTTGACAAGTGTTAAATAGGAGAGGTGCAGTTTGCTATATCAGCACACTAAGCCAGAATTATCTTATGGGCAATCAAACTGACCTAACTAATGCACAGCCATTGCTTAGATTTTAGTTGAAGGGATGTGTCACAAACAGACATGATGGTATTTGGATATTATCACACATTTATCATTCCAAACCCCACCCCAGCCACCTCCTCCCTTCTATTGCAAGCTCTGCACACACCTTACAACTCTCTGTAGATTTCCATATCCTGATAGAGATGTAAAAGATAGGTTTGAACTTTTTATTCTCAATATATGGGATTGGCTCTAGAGGCAAAATTAATGGCTAAATAATGGATTTAATTAATGGTAGTCTAAAGAAACACTGCTGGTCTGCATGTCCTCACAACTTGTCCTCAGAAGGCTCTTTATTCAGTTGCTTCTCTGTTTCTCTAGACAGTAACTGTACTTTTACTTATATGTGTTATAAGAAGCAGTTTCCTTTTTTATGTCAGGTAATTTTGTCCCTTCTTCATTTTTCCTTATCTAAAGGATTATATTATTTCCCCAATTACTCTGTCTTCGTGTGGAATTTGCTTTCTGATATTATGACTAACAGAATATTTGTCACTACTTGTATTTTTTTCTTACCCCAATAAGCTAAAATATACATATGGTCGCAAGTGAATGTAAAATATCAGATGTTATCAAATCTGACTACAACCAAAGTGATATAGTTCAAAGGGTGTTTTGGAGAAAGTATCTTATATTCAAAGCATGGCCATTTTTTATTCCCCCTTACTTCCTCATTCTGCTGCCGTGAGAACAGCTGCATAGTATCAGGCCCCAGATAATGTGGTAAAATATTAAACTACGAAGAGTGAAGGACTAAAAGAGAAAGAGACTGATTTCCTGATGATAACTTTGAGCCACCATTCTATTGTGAGCTTTGTATCATAAATACGTCCGGCTGTGAGTAGTATGTTTTATTTCCCTCAGGCAGAACCATGCATTTTGAACCAATATATTCATCCCCACTTTCTTCCAGCCTTGCTCTGTCCCACAGGGCAGTGAGCCTGGTGGGTTATTAAGGAGATCTGTGTTCCTTCAGATTTGTTGCTTATTTCTTCTGAGGATAGCTGAAAGCAGAGGCACACAAGCCATGTCTGTGGTTCCCCATGATGTTCTTTATCTCAAAGCTCAAGTAATTTTGACTAAATACACACCTCTCAAGTGATTACATCAATGGAAACCTACCAGAAATTCTCTGCAGACTTCTCTCCTAAGTCTGTTCAGGAGTTCATATTCCCCAGTCTCTAGTTTCTAATTCATTTTTTATATTCATTTTGATTCCTTAGTCGGGAAGTAGAAAGAGCTTTCCATGCATTTTTAATAGGTAGTATAAAATTCTTTATTTATAGGAGGCAGTTTTATTTTCTTAATCCCTTTCTTTTGGCCTCCCAAATACTTCCAAATCTAATGATAAGAAAACAAACCCCTCCATTTTCCTGTTTTGATTTCTCCTCATCAGCTTGATGATCTGGATATTTTATACTCAATTCTGTTGCTTAATTCTATTTCTACCAAATATTCCAGTATGCTTTTTTCCCTGATACAGGATTAATAGATGAATATTCCCTCTGAGACTACTGTTCCTTTCACATTTTATATTTGTCTAATAATAGTTGACTTCTATAGTGACATTTAGAAATGGATGATAAGAAGTCAACTTTTTATTTTATGACAATCCTTATTCTTTGTGGTGGTATGAATAAAAATGGCCTTCATATGCTCACAGGGAATGGTATTATTGGAGGTCTGGCCTTGTCCCACTGTGGGGGTGTGGATTTTGAGGTTTCTGAAGCTCAAGTCAGGCCTAGAGACTCCATCTCTTTTCTGGGTACCTCCGTATCTGAAGGTAGAACTCTTTTTGGTTTGTTTGTTTGAGTTTGCTTTTGTTTGTTTGTTTTTTTCTAGACCGGGTTTCTTTGTAGTTTTAGAGCCTGTCTTGCACCTAGCTCTTGTAGATCAGGTGGCCCCACCTCACAGAGTTCTGCCTAACTCTGCCTCCTGAGTGATGGAATTAAATAAAGGTGTGTTCCAACACTTCCTGGCTAGGCTGTAGAACTCTTACCTCCTTCTCTAACACCATGTCTGCCTCCATGACCCTATGCTTTTTGCCATGACAATAATGGAAGAAACCTCTGAAGTATAAGGCAGCCCCAGTTTAGTGTTTTTCTTCATAAGACTTGCATTGTCATGGTGTCTCTTTACAACAATAGAAACCCTACCAAGATATTCCATCAGCACATTTAGGGCCATAAAGCAAGGAAAGATTCCAATTTTATTGTATATAGTTTTAGAGAAATTAAACCAAAGAAGAAATTTAAAAGTATATGAGAAGAAATAGGCTTAAGAACTAGCAAAGAAGAGCAGTCAGTATAATAGAGAATTTAATTTTTTAGAATATATGAGGAAAGAAATATCATAGTCCTGGTTATCAGTGTTAGGTGATGAGAAGAATCCATTTTGATGAAGCAAATGCTTATTTGAAATTAGAACATCAGATAACTGCTCTGACCTGAGTCTTTCTCTTGTGGACCTTCCTTCATTTGCAATCCACACTCTCCTGGTTTGGGAGGCTGAGATTTGCTACACTCCTTTACAGTTTGGCTATAAGCTGCAAAGAGGAGACAGTGGCAAAACAAGACAACAAAGAGTATATTTCGAGTGAATAATAATGATAACCTGATTACTAAATTGGTTTACTTTTTTACTAACATAAAGAAAAGTCAGATCATTACTTGATGTGGAAAGCCACTGGAAGGTAATATTTAATAAAATACCAATCTTGTGAATCCTTTTTATTGTCATCACAATTAAAACAAAGTTCCCATTACCCAATGTTATTGTTGTTATAGTTATATTTCATAGACACTGTTTAGTGCTTTTGCCTTTGGACATTGGATTGATAAAGTGAAGTAATAGGCATTTGCTTCTGCTATACAGTAAAGACATTTCATGCTGCTCTTTAAAGTTTGAGATTCTTCTCATTAACGGAATTAAGTAAAAACAATGGCTTGGGGAATTCTTTGTCAGTGCTCTTTCTGGTTTATTTGTACTTATTGAAAATTTTATGTGAATATAGTCATAAAGTACACAGCTTCATTTCCTTTTTCTTTCCAGTTGCTAGTAAGGGTCCTTTGTTATGTTTCTGGGTTTGTTTCAGTTGGGGAAAATAACATCCAAATTGCCCTCATTTGTGGCTAATAATTTTTTGCTGTAAAATGCATTTAGCTATTTAAATGCAGAAATAAAGAAAAAATTAAAAAGAAAAAGATGTTATTGGAGTGATGCCAGCGTGGCCCAACAGGAAACAGGCAAGAATTGGTACTGAGAGTAAGGAGCACAACCCATAACAGAAGCCTTGACATCAGATCCACACAACCCTCCTATTGGCCCTGAGCTTTGTAAACAGACTATGCCGTCCACCCTAATAGACTCTCATACGGTGTCTAGATACATTGAAGTCAATATACAAACTCAGATGTATTTGTAAAGAAACTATGAAGGGTAAGTCTTTTCTTCTGACTTTGAAAATTTTACTGATAACCAAAAACATACCCAAGAGTTCAAGGTAGATGCAGACATCTAATCTGTTGGATTCTAAACCCATCAACACTCGGTAATTAGTCATCTGGAGGCCTAAGGTTATGATTTGTTGTGCATATGATATACACTCATGGTCTTTTACAGAATGGGGTCTAACACAGAATGGATGAGTAAATGCTTAGCAAATCATTAAAGTTTTCCAATTTCCTTTGTATGTAAACAAACATGTAGGCACACTAAAATAATTTGAGGTATGCCATCACATCATGCGAAAGAAATATATGTAAACCATAAATGTTTGCCATGAGTAAACTTAGTCTTTCTATGTGAAAATTTTGATTCATATTTATTAATATAAAAAGAAATTTGTGAATAACATAACTCTAAAATATAAGTAATAAAAGATTTATATCAAAATTTATTTATTTTCTATGTATGTATAGATTTGACAATGTTATGTTAATATTTTATCATATGAAATTTTGTCTATATTTTCCATTTCACTATTGGTTCATTTATTTTTATTTCTTTTGAAAGCTACAAAAATACAATGAAAGTAAAATATAACTGCTTTACTTTTGTTTTCTTGTTGATTCAGTTATTTAGTTACTGCAGAGATTAATATTAAAGAAAGGACAGAAACATACTAGACAATTGCCTAACCTCTACACCATAGCACCGACTCAAGTTCTGGCCCAGCACCAAATTTGCATTCGTAGTGTTGGGACTTTTACTCTAATATCTTCTTTTATAATACATCTATAAATGTTTCAGAAGTTTAAAACTGTGATGTTATTATATAATGTATAATTATTAGTTTCATAGGTCTGTCTTCAATAACGAATTTTTAAAAATTATTTTGTAGAGAGGATATAGAATATTACTAATATTTCTAATTGCAAGAAATCACATTTTATTCATTGTGAGCACTTTAGCATGCATGCCTTATCAATTATTGACTTTCCTATTAGAAACTCAGGACATTGATTTTAACTTCTTTGTTGATTCATATCAAAATTCTAGAAACTCTACAGCTCTAGTAACTGCCTTATGATTCAAGTATCAGTAGGCACTATATTTTTTAATAATATTAATTACTAAAGTAATTTTCCAGTTACCTAGGAATACTGCCTGCTATGTCCGACTTATGCTACCTCTTCTCAGAAAATCACTCTGACAAGTTACTCAATGAACACGGCTCATTTTGCCTGTTAACCTGTTCTAGCTATGGCTGAAAGCACAGAATCCATCATCTCTGCAACAGGTTTTACAACCATTAATTTTAATAATAATCATGATTTATATACTCATATATCAGTTCTGCTCACACTTACTTTTCTTCCTTGAAGTGGAGAACCCTGGCTCATGCCCACTAAGTTAAAAGTCCTTTATTATTCTTTTTGAAACTTGGTTTTAATGTATGCCTTTGCGTCTTCCATATCATGCATCTGGTTCTCAATCATTCTTTCCTTTGCATTCACCCACTGCTCTTGCAACCTCCTCCTCCTAATAAAATAAAATTTAAGTGAAAAAAAAAAGGAGAAAAGGAAAACTCTCATCGTGGAAGCTGTAGTGTGACAGAGTGAGTCATGCAGTAAGCCCCTTTGTCCATGTGCCATTACTGGCAAGTATTCATTGCAAAGAGTCAGTGGTCTGGTTTGAGGACTCTGATTTCTGCCACACTATTCATGTTGAGCCCTCACTGGGACTCCTCTTGGATACCCGGTTGTTGCCTTGTGTAAACAAGATCCTGCAGCTTTGGGTCTGCAGGACCAGGCCCTTCACGTGCTCCAGCAGGTCACAGATGGGGTGGATGTAGGTGTGCACCAACTCATAACCCTAGTTCTGGGCCTGATCCGTCATTAGCTTTTGCTTATTTACAGCAGCACTTTTGTCACTTAAAGAATTTTAATCAATCAAACAAGGTTGAAAAATATTTAAAATATATTTTAATGCCCAAAAATAATTTTAGTAAATTACATATGCATTACTCCAACTTCTTTTCGCATTTTCGTCTCTCCCCTTCCTGCTCTCTCCATTTCAGCATTTTGCCTTTCTGGGAAAAAGCCTGCAAATAATAATATCTGCTGAATCTATATTTGCATTTGTTTTAAAATACATCTCCTGTCTTAAGCAAGAAATTTATTTAGAGAGAGTAATTTGAATGTAAGAAGTAGACATCATTACTTAATTGATTCCTTATCAAGTGTTACAGGGAGCAGCTTGAAATAATTAATATATTATGACCCTAGGGTCAAACTTTCTAATAGACTCTATCAGTTACATAGGAAATATTATTCTCATTAATAAACTAATATAAGATCATTGTAAGTTAGAGTATTTCTAATACTATCCCTTTTAATCTACCTTAGTTATGAGGTAACAGTGTATCTATCTCTGATAAATGTATGCTTTTGCCTGGAATATATGCATGTTAGCATATGTTTGAATGGACTGTAGACCTTTTTCAACCATTAGCATATATATGTATATATATTTGAATGCTATGATTTATTTCATCATGTTAGAAATTTTGTTTTACTAATTATTTCTGTACTGCAGAGAAGGTAAAAGTTCCAAATGGAACAATTTTTCCCATTTTTAAACTGAAGTAGCTTTATAATAATACTCAATTATGGCTTACGATCAACCCCCATGTTCGTATCTGTTAGAGGTTTCTTGGCTATTGTCTTTTTTTTTTCTTTTTTTTGTATTGGGTCTTAAATTCCTGCAATCATCATTTAAACGTTGCCTGTAGCAGCACTGAAGAATCTTCAGCGGTTAGAATGTGATGTATCCTAGGATAAGTGTATGTAAGAAAGAATACTTAATAATGTGATATTTTAACTTAGTGGACATTTAGATAATATTTCTTATTACTCCTTGAGTGAGAGAAAGAGAGAAGAAGACTATGCTATAGTTTGGTGAGAGATGTCAGGGAATGACATCAGCATTATAGTCCTCATGCTTTTACCCCAATTTCAGTCAGGATATCTTGTTCAGCTGATTATACATCAGCCTAGACGGATTTTGAAACTCCAGGATGGGAATTAAAGATGCTTACATCTATCCTGTGTTAATGTGGATTCTAGGGATTCACATTAATATCCTTGGGCTTGCATGGTAAACATATTTATGAGGTGATAAAAAATAAATTGCCCTTGCCAATGTTTATTTGATTATTTTATTCAAATCTTCAGTCTACAATCAAGAAAAAACTGTTTCTTCTGTAAATATAGAGGCAAAATTTGAGTAGATTAATGAAATGCTATTAAATTATTTTTCTTTTTTCTTAATTTCTATTCTGTGGTGGATATACATATTATTTTTGAGGATATTGAAGTAGCATGACTTATTCTTGCTTTCCATATGATTCCAAAACATGTTTCACCTTTGAGATGATGGTTATAAAATTCGAGCTTTATTTTTAATACCACTGTCCATTAGTGTAATAAGAAATTGACATGATTTGCCACAGCCTACACTTGCTGCATTAACACATTAGACAATAGTTATTTTCACCTACTGTTTGGAAGACAGGTTTTGTAACCTAGAAAAATTCCCTTTTATTTTTGTTTAAAAGGGTATCAAATAATTATTAAATTGTTATTTAACATATAAACTGTATTGTTGTACATACTATATGTGCTTTACACATTGATTAAAAAAAACATGAGAAAAAGGAGAATTAATAGGCTTTTCTTTGACTTTTGCTTTATCACATCAAGCAGTGTTTTGTCTATATTGCAGTCTTATCCAATGCCAATCTGTCACTACATGAATGGCTGATCACTATCACAAGCAAATGCTGCCTGG
>NC_022009.1:116006171-116008436 GCF_000317375.1 Microtus ochrogaster
TTATTGAACCTTTCCTTGAATTTCCTTTTTGGTTGCTTAGCTTATACTTTTAGTGAATTGTAAATGTCTATATAGTCTCTTCACTTGATAATCATTATTCGTATTTGTGTTTATGAGAATTACACAAAATTCTCTAAGGTTACCGTCCATGCTCTTACAGCATATATTTTATTTTTAGTTCCTGAAAAATTATTTTAAATCAATGTTCATTTTAGGTATTTATGAAGAAGTAATAAATAAAGTATACCATGATTTTATAGAAATCATTTTATTACAATTATTTTATATTTTTTTGCATATATGCTGGCAAATAATTAAATGGTAGCCAGTGTATATATCTTACTCAAAGTAAAGTGGGTCATTAGAAATGCTGGGGGTACAGGAGGTGATAAGAAAGGTTGAATTCTATTGAAATACATCATGTACATGCATGAAAAAATAATGAAATGTATAATTATGCATAATTATTATATGCCCATACAACATGTTTAAAAGCAAAGTAAAATTAAAGACACAGAAAATTACTTTACTAATAATAGTTTTATGAATAATGCACTTGCCAGAGGACAATATCTTATTAGACTAATTTTAGTTCATATATCTAAAAGAAATCTTCTCTTAAGTACTTAGCACTTCTTTATAAACATATATGTACACATAACTACAAATATGTTAACATACGTTTAAACTCACTTTTTGCCTTAATATTGCAAAGTAGAGACTTCAAAACTGTAATGTTAATAGATCAATGATGATTGTCTTAAGAGTCATTATTTTGCAAAGATATGCTTTATTTCTCTCTTCACATAAACATAAGAAACCCATTTTCAAAAATTATAACTTTAGTCCTTTACATTACAATGAATTGAAAGTTAACACTAAGTTTATAGTCTTCATGATGAGCCCAAACTATGACCTGTGGTTTTGAACTATGCCTACCCTACTAGTAATTACCATAAATCTCATAGTTTTGTTTTTAGTATAGATGCTAACTCCATAAGTATTTATTCTTTTCTATTATCAAAGGAGGTTTAGAGATTTTATTTTTTATTTATTTAATTTATTTATTTTTATTTTATTAAAAATTTTCACCACCTCTCCTCCTCCCATTACCTTTCACTCCCCACACTCCCCCTCCCTCTCCAGTTAGAAGAGAATTCAGGGTACCCTGCCCTGTGGGAGGTCCAAGGCCCTCCCTTCTCCATCCAGGTCTAGGAACGTGTGCATCCAAACAGGCTAGACTCCCAAAAAGCCAGTACATGCAGTAGAATAAAAACCCAGTGCCATTATCATTGGCTTCTCAGTCAGCCCTCATTGTTAGCCACATTCAGAGAGTCCCTCAGTAACATAATTCCTTTTGCAAGACCGTACATCTTGAGTTTCCTTAAAGAATGCAGCCATCTGGGAACCATCTATTCAAATGTTAGCACATCTAAATGTAAATATTTTGGCTTTCAACTTATATGAGTGAAATAAGATTTTTCTCTGACTCAATATTAATTTAATGTTCCCCAGAAAATACCACCTATTTCATTAGATTTTCTTTTGACAATAGCTTTAGATATTTGATAACATTTATTATTTAATAATTATAATGTAGTGCAAGTATAAAATTTTGACTGATAATTGTCATTTTTTTATCATTTTAGTTATCTAGTATCTGGCTCTTTGCTTGAATGAATAGCTTCTGCCCTATTGCAGACAATGGTTACTAACTTTGGAGTTAAGTAACAAGAATAAATATGCCTAAATGTGTACTTCTTGTTGTTTGAGGATTGACAGTTTATTTTAAAGTTACTGTGCACTTAAAGACAAGTTTCAATGCCAGTACAATGCTTACCTATGTTCACAGTGATGAAAAAAAAAAGCAAAACCCGTGTGTATTAGAGAGAAATTCAGCAAGCCTGTGTCTCAAAGGCAGGCATTACCTGACTTTTTCACATAGTAGAGTCAAAGCTGCAGAACTTAACCATGTTACATAATTTATAGATTTGAAAAGAAATTACATAGCAGACATTATCTTCATTAGCTTCTTTTCAGTACATCTTTTATGAATACAAGTAACATTTTTTAAAATAAATAAAACAGCTATGTTAAATGGTCATTTAGTTAAAGAACCTGGTGATATGTCATAAGTACAGAAACTATTACTTCCAGAAGAATAATAACTTCTTAATATTCTTCTTATCTACTTTTTGCTAAATTAATTGAACCATTGTAATTCATAAACCTGGAAATAGAGTTATCTACATTTATTATATTATC
>NC_022009.1:116011596-116024445 GCF_000317375.1 Microtus ochrogaster
TTGCCATTTTTACTATGTTGATCCTCCCAATCCAGGAGCAAGGGAGATCCTTCCATTTTCTGGTGTCCTCTTCAATTTCTTTCTTCAAAGACTTAGAAGTCTGTTTTCCTTTAGTCTTGAGTGCCATAGCCTCTGATTAGTTCCCTTTATATTACTCTTGCCACTTTATTGTCAATTTAAATAGTCCCAGTTTGGTTGTCTGATACTAATTTGGTCATACTGCATAATGAACACTTACCAAATTGTAATAAAGTTAGCCTAATGACACTGGAAACAATTCAGATGTCCCTCAACTCAAGAATAAATAAATAAACTGTAGTACATGTACACAATGAAGTATTACTGAGCTTTAGGGAAATCACATGAAATTTCAGGCAAATATTTGGAAGTAGAAAAAAAATTCCTGAGCAAGGCAACTCATACCTGCAACGACAAACAATGTATGCACTCACTTACAGTGGATATTAGCTGTTAAGTAAAGCATAATCACACTGCTATCCTCAGATCGATAGAAGTTATATAAAAAAACAAGGTAAGAGGGAATTCATACGTCTCCCTGGGAAGTGGAAATAGAATAGATTTTTTTAAATGATTTTTATTGAACTGTACATTTTTCTCTGCTCCCCTCCATGCTTCTCCATTCTCCTTCAACCCTCTCCCAAGGTCCCCATGCTCCCAATTTACTCAGGAGATCTTGTCTTTTTCTACTTCCCATGTGGATTAGATCTATGTATGTCTCTCTTAGAGTCTTCATTGTTGTCTAGGTTCTCTGGAATTGTGGTTTGTAAGCTGGTTTTCTTTGTTTTATGTTTAAAAACCACTTATGAGTGAGTACAGGTGATAATTGTCTTTCTGTGTCTGGGTTATCTCTCTCAAAATGAAGTTTTCTAGCTCCATCCATTTGCCTGCAAAATTCAAGATGTTGTTATTTTTTTCTGCTTTGTAGTAGTCCATTGTGTTAATGTACCGCATTTTCCAAACACTGATGACAACTTATGCTGGAGAGGTTGTGGGATAAACAGAACACTCCTTCATTGCTGGTGGGAATGCAAGCTGGTACAGCCCCTTTAGATGTCAGTGTGGTGATTTCATAAAAAATTAGGATACAACCTTCCTCAAGAACCAGTAATACCACTTTTGGGTATATATCCAAAGGATGCTCAATTGTGCTACAAGGACATGTGCTCAACTATGTTCATAGCATCATTGTTTGTCATAGTCAGATCCTGGAAACAACCTAAATGCCACTCAATTCAAGAATGGATTGAATAGATTTCGTGAGTGGATTTGGGTCAACTGGAGATAGGAACAAAAGATATCAGATGGTAAAGTGAGGGACTAAAGGAGAGATTATGTGTAGAGATGATTGAAATAGGTAAGCATTTAAGGGACAATATAAAAACCCAGTGCAGCAGAAACTTCCCTATTTGTATGAGGGTGACGCTAGTGAGCACTATATGGATAATATAGAGCTTGAACCAACCATCTTCTAAATCAGGCTAGGCTCCCAATGGTGGGACTGGGATCCCAATCAAACCACAATACTTTTGACTCACAACCTGCCCTGCCTGCAAGATGTGCTGGAGCAATGGTAACTCAGAGCTTGTGGGAGTGCCCATCTTATGACTGGTTTAACTTGAGACCCATATCAGGAGAGGTAGCCCATGCCAGACATTGCTTGCATGACCAAGATTAAGAAAGTGGATGGCTCAGAGACCTATCGGAGAACAAGCAGGACTGATGAAACAGACGAGCAAATGAACTCAATGAAATGGCTCATAATGACATTCTGTTCTATTCATTGGATGTGTCTAGCCCAATTACCATCCAGAAGCTGATGGAAACAATTATGAAGGCCCATACCCAACCATTAGTGATAACTTGGGGAACTCCAAAGAAGACAGGGAGGAAGGATTATAGGTACCAGAGGAGTCTAGGGTACCAAGAGAACACAGCCTACAGAATCAAATAATCAGGGCCTTTGGGTCTCACGGAGGCTAAAGTGGCATCAAGGAGCCTACATGGGTTTGCATATATACCTCTGCACATATGCTGTAGTTTTTTAGCTTGGGGTTTTTGTTGGACTCCTAACAATGGGAGTGTGGAGGGTGTCTCTGACTCTTTTGATTCCACGTGGGACCTGTATTCTCCTACTTGATTGTTTCATCCAGACCTGATATGAGGGTTTATGCCTAATCTCATTGCATCTTGTTACGCAGAGTTCGATTGATATGCCTGGGAGGCCTACTTTTTTCTGAAGGCAATTGGAGGAGCAGTATGGATTTGGAGGAGAGGGGGTCAGGGTGATTAGGGGCAGTGAATGGAGTGAAAGCTGCTATTGGGATGCATTGTATGAGAGAAGAAAAAGAATAAAATAAAATTAAAAGTAAATGAGTGTTCATGTACAGCAACTGGACAGAAGTACACCAGTTAAAACATTCACATATTCAATGTTAAGTTATATGCTTAAAAGATAATTTGACAGAATATTTTAAAATGTATAGGTCACACATCAATAAGAATTGGTTTTCTTAATTATTTACATTTTTGTTGAAGTTCAAGTAATGTTGGGTAATTTAGACATTACAAATAAAACAATGAGTTTATTTTTAACTTCCTAACAAGAAAAACTATTGGTTAATATTGGCAGATGGCTTATTATACACAGATCTGAAGTTATTTGGTATTAATATTATTTCTATTGTTAAGATACAAATGCAGGTGTGGAAATAAATAAAATTATTATTTTTATTCTCCAGTTTTATAATTTTCTTCCTATCTTTTTCACTTTTTTGTTTTTTGCTTGTTTGTTTGTTCTTTTCAAATGGGGTTTCTCTGTGTCCCTTTGGACCCTATCCTGGAACTCTGTAGACCAGGATGACCTCGAAATCACAGAGATGTGCCTGCCACTGCCTCTGGAGTGTTGGATTTAAAACCTGGGTCACCACTGCCTTACCCATTAATTTATTCTAGTTTGTAAATCAAGAAGAACTAAACAGAGGTAAGGTTGAGGTTCTTTGAAGTACAATTAAACTGTTTTTTTTTTTGTTGTTGTTGTTTTAAACAAGTGAAAAGAATCTTATGATTGACTACAGAAATTCTTTATTTAAGCTTCCTATAAGTTATAGACCTATGTGTTAGTTGTTAGCTTCCTATTTATAATATTAGTTGTTTTCTGCAGTGTTGGCACTTATAGAAAGAACACAAATAACATTTGATTCATATATATGTAAGTCAATGTAAATTATAGGCACTTTGCGGCATAACTGATTTTGTGTATATTTTCTACAGAAGTAGTATTTTTATGATGATGTAGATGCACAGAAGTTTTTAGAGTTCAAAATGTGCAATGTTGTGGCTAATTGAAGCTCAACAACTTGTCAAATGACAGTTGTGTGGGAGACTATAATGCTCCCAGCCAGGGTCTTAGATTCCTACAGTTCCTTCCATATGTCCCTAATTCCCTACACTGATGGGGTCTTTATAGAGAATAATTATCTTAAAATAATGCTGCTTCAGAAGCACCTATGCAATCGTATTTAATTATTGAGGCAAAATTAAATTTTAAATTGTTAGCAAACTAATATGATTTTATATACATTTTAATATTCAATTTACTCTATTTCTCAAATATTTCACAATTATTCCTCATTTTGTCCTTGTTATGCTCACTGTTAGCAAGATAAGTCAGTAGACGTTAAACCAGCATCTCCCTATGCAAAAGAGTGTTCAGGCAGTAATACTGTGGATTTGGTGTGAAGAGACGATGCATCAGACAGTTGCAAGTGACAGCAGCACTTCACAGTGTTTGCCTTCTCCTAGCTCACTGCCATGCTAGGGTCTTATTTTCCAGGGACTGGAGGATATCTCAGCCCTGTGTAGGCCTCCTACAAGATGCTAATTTTCCTAGCGTCTACAGAAGAGAACATCTGCTGATAGAGATCCTCTCGCTGGAAACACAGCAAGAAAACTTTTCCTCTCCTTTTTGTCTGATAACATTATTGCAATGCCCTGCTGCATACCAATGAGCCTGGAGATGCATGCCTCTTTGAATCTGAATGGTCAGAAATAAAATGGAGCAATATTGAGTTATAAAACAGAATCAACCATATTTGCCAAATATGTTCTTCACCCGATGAAAACATACACATATGGTATAAAAGCCAAATGAAGGAGACATTTTACAGGGAAGTTCTTGTTTATGATCTTCCTTCCCTAGCAACATGAAAGCTAATGTAGTATTCATGGTCAAATTTAACTTCTGAGACCGTCTGTTCTATCGGAGATGTCATGGAAATAAAAGCTGTTTTGAAATGAGAAGAGCACAAAAATCTTCTTCAGGGAACACCTCCCAGCTGCGGGAGAAGTTACTGCGTAATCATCTTTCATTATGCATGCAGGATGGGGAATAGAGAGTGATTATTATGAAAACCTGATTCTGAATTTGTACATCCACAAGGACTTTAGTTGCAGATTCCAGGGGAATCCTATGTAATGTTTTTCAAAGTCATTCAGTGTTAAAGTAGATCACTCCAAAACTCCGTAGGGATCTCTCAAGATAGAATAAATCCTTAACTTCATAGAATACCAGTTATGAAGTGATGTATCACCAAGACAAGTCAGGGATATTCAGTTTTCATATTTATTGTGTATGTCTCTTTTCAGGAACCTGGTTCTGCCAAATGCTCTGTAGGATGTCCATAATATCTTTTCCAAATAGCTATGCAGGATCTCTTTCTTCTTCTGCCCCATACTGAGGTTTGTAACCAGGTGTCGTGGTACATTTCGTGGTACTCTGTGTCTGTGATATTATGGCTATAATGCATAGTTAAATGATAAAATATGTACTAAGCAGGAATGTGGTGTCGGCAAAATTTTGTTCATCATTTTAGCCAAATTGCTTAATAATACAGATGGATATTTACACCCACTTTATTTCAGAGATAACCGAGATTAGTTAATGAGGACTGATTTAATGCAATGAAATGTGGATCAGACAGTGTATGCCCACAATTAGTGCTTGAGTTCCACTTCCAGCCCAGTCAAAAGAAATGATTCGTTTTCAAACATGAACCTTCTTGTGATATTATTTTAGATATATTTTCCTCACTTATGTATGATATTTTTATTCTAATAACATATGTAATAGTCTGGTTTATAATTCTTTCAATGCAATTAGAAGAATCTATGGGGGTTTTGTTACTCCTATTTCTTTTTTTCCTTTGCAATGTCTCCTGTTTTAGTCTTATTCATTTCTTTCTCCTAGTACAAACTGCATTTATATTCTGCCAAATCCTCCCATTGAATACCAGCAATGGTGATTCCCTATTGCTATTATTTTTTGTTATTATTTGTTTTGTTATTTATTTGTTATTGATATTAATTTCTAATTAAAATGTACTATTTCTCTTTGAGGTTGATTGTTAGACACTGGCATAAAGTCAAACGTACCAAGTTTATAAGATATATTATTTGTAAAAATAGAAAACATGGTTCTTATTGAGAATTTCCTACAAGTATATGATGGTTTTTGATCAAATTCACTGTATGTATATCCTCTGTAGAACTCCAAGGTTTTGTTTCATAACAGCTGTAGAATTTTACATTTCCAAATGACATTCATGGGACACATACAAGAAACCATAATTTAATTTGCAATACCATAATTTAAGGAGAAGTTCATTTAGCAAAGAAAATAAAAACAAAGCAAGCACTATAAAGAAAGATTGAATAGAATTCTCCCAAAGCAGTCCAGCAGCACAATTTGTTGTATTGGTATGTTTTTAAAAAGTTCCTGTGGATAAATACCTGTTGAAGAGTGTGTCTACATCGTCAAGTGGCATTGGTTCCCTTTAACAGTACCTGGAATTATTATCTACAATAGACTTTTCAATAATATTTTGTAGATATTGCACCCACAGTGCCAGTAAATGCAACTGGCACATGCTAGAAATTCAGTGATAAAGAATTAATAATAACAATGTTAATAAAAATAAGGCAAAATAAATGAATGTTTTCATCAATTGAATTCAATCATTTATTATGTTATTTAAATAAGGAAAGATAATGGTTTCAGTTTGCTTGCATATTATCATGTATACGAAAGGATAATTTCAAAAGTGTCTAACAAAATATTCATATTTGTAGAATCAAATTTCCTAACAATAGTGCTATGCATAATGTTTTAATAGAGAAGAATTATTAACATACAATACTGTTTTGCTTCTAGATTACCAGTATAGTGCAATGGTGAAAACAAGCAAATTTCACACACTATAATTACATAGTATCATGGTTTGAAGCATACAGACGAAGATATTGCATTTCACTGTCACCCACACCACTGATTTAATTTGGAAAGTCTTGACTTGGGAGCATGTGCTGTGGAAATTACCATATTGTCTGTCCCACAGCCATGTCTATAGTCCACCCATGGACTGACTGGGCAGAAGCTTGGAGGATAATTTAGTAGCAGTGTTTACAGCAAATGAATGCACTGGCCTCAAATCTTCATAGCAATCCTCCCAGCAGGCAAGTCGAATCTGACTAAAACCATGAGCATCTGGTCCATCTGAGAACTAGATCTCTACTCGTGGACTAGGCTAACAGCACTCTGGGTGTGAAGAAAACTCATCACCTGGCTTCAATAAAGAATCTGAAGAAAACATTTTGTTGGGAATAACGCTATTGAGTCATATCTTTAAGTCAGATGTAATCAAAAATGAGTTAATATTTTATGTCTGTCTAGTTGCCATGTTAGCTGTCAGAGAGAAAAAAAAAAAGGAAGAAAGAAAGTTGTTTCCTGGCTTGCAAATCAAAGTTGAAACAGCTGTTGCCTTCCCCGGCATGTGGGAATCCGCCAGCTTGTACTTTACTGTTAACAAGGCTGAACACTTTGAAACACACTTCTCTCGCCACCCAACCTGTAAATGAAATACATCATCAATGCACATGCTGCACTGTGATCCTGCCACAGGTGCAAGGCACACATAAAGGAGCTGCAGTGTGGAGCACTGGAACACTGTGTTCATGTTTTACTGTTAGCGCCTGGAATTTCACAGTGTGACTGAACCTGCATTGTTGAAAATGTAAATCCTTTCCCCATGGCCATGGCTGTGAGGTGACTACAGGACAGGAAAGAGAATAATACAAACAAAACAGTGCTTTGAGTGCACAGGCTTATTCATAGTTTGTGTTTTGCTTGGACAATTTAAACATCTATTTAGAATAGTTGCACACACACACACACACACACACACACACACACATATATATATATGCATTTATGTGTGGTGTGTATATGTGTATCTACAAATTAAATAGTATGTGTGTGCCAAAAAAATTCTATTGTCTATGTAGAAAATGTTTTAGACCTACTATCCTGAAATTCAAGAACATGTCTGTAACTGTTTCAAAATCTTCCATTTCCACATGCTACAACTCATCAGGAGGTCCCAATTGATCATCAATAACTGACAATCCCTTTGCTTGATACCGTGCAATATGATCCAAACAGATGTCTTAGATTTAACAGTTTACATTCTTTGACAAACAAAACAGCAAATTTCCCAGATGCCTTTTTCCTCCTGAAAAAGAAAAACAATTCCTGTCACACATATTCTAGGTCAAAGTAAGAAAAAAAAGAGATACTTCTTAAAGAACAGCAATATTAATTTAAAAACTAAAATAACTGCATAAAAGTGAAGGGTAAATTATTTTGTAAAGCACTAGAATAGGAACTAAATATTTTCATTCATGATGTACTCTGAAAAGTCTGAACTCTGAAACCATCATAAATTAGTGTTTCTAGAAATAAATATCACCCTGGGTTGCTACAAACAGAGAATTTGAAGACTTGTAGCAGAGCTGACAGACTGGTCTCATGAACCGAGAGTGAAAGAAATGTCAGAAATTTATTACATTGGACACAACTGGGCATAATTAAGATTCAGTATGAGAACTAAAGAAGAATAAAAGAAAACCAAGAAAAGAGGTATTTATTCACTAGTCCATATAATTCATCTTTTAAGGCGTTCTTATGTGGATGTTACTGTCTCCAAACTTCCTGAATCCCGCGAGGCTCCCAAACACCAGTAATACGCCAGCATTACAAACACACAGGGACTAGAGGGAAAGCTGACTGACAGCTTCTAGGGAGATGCCATCAGCTTGTAACTGAGCTGCAGTGTGGTTCTGCATGATGATATCATAAGGCCAAAGTCCAAGATTAAAGGCAGTGCGCAGCGAACATATACAAACTACAGAAATATATATGAATGCATATGCAAATGGGTGAATTGAAGAAAAAATTATTAAGTTTTATTAGAAATCAAGTACTAATGACGTTGTGTAAGAAATATCCTAATTTTATTAGGCTGTGGTTAGAAAAGTACGTATACTGGAAGGTTGAAAATAACACATATATATATTTTTTCACACTTCCAATTGGTTAAATTAATGATGATACTTAATAATAATAATAAACTAGTGATGATAACAATAGTGATGATGACGATGGTATCTAAGGGCCACGCACTCTCCAGATTTTCAAGAGGATTTCTTTAGCAGTCTCTAGCATACTTTGGCTTTGGTCTTGCAGCCTCAGTCCTGTTTTAAACCCTCTGCAAGTTCTAGAATCCTGTGAGCATCTCTCTGTGCAGCTCTCTTCTCTTCAGGACTCTCAGGATATAGACAAAGGGCATCTATGCTGAAGGATTCTTTCCAGCCCAAACAATTAATATCTGTAATAGCCTGCTTCCTAATAAGTTTTCATTCTAAAGAGAAAAAGTACAGGACATTAATTTTGTGTGTGGGGTGGAGGGGTGGGCACACACGTGTAGACAAGCCTGAGTGTGCATGTATAGTTAAAGGTCAATCTACAAGGGTAAATCTGTAAGGAGTATAGAAAAGGTGTTCTATTTTTCTGAAACTTTTAAAACAAAATATTAATTAAATCCATGGCCCATTGTCTCATTCTTATATATTCTTTTTGCATGTGTATAAATACTATAAGAACCAGATATAGTTGGCCTTCATCCAGAGTGTTGCTTTCTGAAATATCAGTGATTCATGAACGAATTCAGCTCTACATCAGTACCCAGATAAATCTAGAAATATGCAACTCATAAATACTATTTTTAAGATCTCTCTGACCATGGGATGCTTCCTCTCAACGTACTTTCCTTGTCTGTTGTTATACGAATTACCCTTTTTCCCCTCAACTTATTCACGTTCTTAGGCACTTATTGTTATTCAGCCAGAAGCAAGGCATTTTATCCTGTTCTCTGTGCTGACACTGACGTAACTGCATTCAATTGAATTTTATTTTTTGTAACACTAACCCTGGTGCTGAAGAGATAGTAGTATTAGCACAGAGTGCCCATGCAGAACACCTACGTTAGAGCCTGAGTAATGAAGTGCGTAGGTCACAGTAGCTTGTAACACCATTTGCAAAGGAATTCAAAACCTGTTTGTGGCTGGCATGCTCATAAATATACACATAAGCATATTCATAACTAAGAATAATAGAACAAATATTTAAAAATACGCACCAAGGGATGAGAGTGTTGTGGAATACTATTTTTGTACACTGTGGTAATGTGTCACTCTGATTGGTTTAATGCTTGGTGGAAGGGCTGTTTGTTTTTCCCCTCCATCCAGCCATGAAATAACGACTTCGTCCAGTACTTTGCTGGGAGTCTCTGCTTCTGTGTCTATCAGTTGCTAGATGAAGGTTCTATGGTATTATTTAAGATATTTATCAGTCTGACTTCAGGGCAAGACCAGTTCGGGCACCCTCCTCTTTATTGCTTAGGATCTTAGCTGGGGTCATCCTTGTGGATTTCTGGGAATTCTCCAGTGCCAGGTTTCATGGTAGCCCCGTATTAGCTCTCTCAATTGAAATATCTCTTTCCTTTCTCTTATTTCTTTCCTTCCTCCATCTTGACTATCCCGTTCCCTCAAGTTCTCCTTCCCCTTCTTTCCTCCTCATCCCCTTCTCTCCTTCCTTCTACCCCTTACCCCCATGCTGGCACGCTTGTTTATTTCCTTTTTCTAGGTGGATCTATGTATGTTTTTCTTAGGGTTCACCTCGTTGCTTATCTTCTCTAAGATCATGAACTATAGGCTCAGTATTCTTTGTTTACAGCTAGTATTCTCATGAGTTAGTACATATCATTTTCATCTTTCTGGGTCTGGGCTGTCTCACTCAGGATGGTGTTTTCTAGTTCCATCCATTTGCATCCAAATTACAAAATGTCATTTTTTTCCCCCACTGAGTAGTACTCTAATGTGTAAATGTGACACATTTTCTTCATCCATTCTTCAGTTGAGGGGCATCTAGGTTGTTTCCAGGTTCTGGCTTTTTACAAATAATGCTGCTAGGGACATAGTTGAACAGATGTCCTTGTGATATGAGTGTGCATCCAATGGGCATATTCCCAAGAGTGGCATTTCTACTGGGGAACATTTCTACCGATGGATACAGCATAAATATGATTAGGGAAAGCTTCTTGAATCATTTCTCATTATCAGCAGAATGGTATTCACTGGTGTTACTTTTTTGAACCTAGCAATTTGTTGAATGTCTGAGCAATTAGCAGAGTTGCCAACAAGTTTCTAACAAATTTTGAAGGATTTTCATTGGGAATATTTTAATGTGAAGCATGAGGTGACATAATACTAAATGGTGATTTTATTTGTTTTTTAAAATAATCTTTTTATTTTTACATAATTTCCTCTCCCTCCTTTCCTCTGACTATTGTACTCTACATATAAAACAATTAAGTTGGTCACATTCATTTGTTTTCTATAGTAGAGCCTAAAGTCAGGGCGATGCCTCTGAAACTTCCTTTCTTGTACAGGATTGTTTAGGTTATTCTGGGATTTCTGTTTTTCCATATGAAGTTGAGTATTGTTCTTCCAAGGTTTGTGAAGAATTTTGCTGCTATTTTAATGTGGATTGCATTGAATCTGGAGATTGTTTTTGGTGAAATAGCCATTTTTACTAGGCTGATCCTACCTATCAAAGAGCATGGGAGTTCTTTCCATTTTCTGATTTCTTCATTTCTTTCTTTAAAACTTAAAGTTTTTTTGTCACATGTACCATTCACTTGTTTGATTACAGTTACCCCGAAGTATTTTATGATGTTTGTGGCTACTGTGAAGGGTGATGGTTCTGTAATTTCTTTCTCATCTCATTTGTTATGTGGATATGTGATTTTTTTGAGGTAATCTTTTATTCTGCAGCATTACTGAACATGTTTATCAGTTATAGGATTTACCTGACAGAAATTTTCATGTCACTTATGTACACTATCATATCATCTGCAAATAGTGAAAGTTTGACTTCTTCCTTTCTAATTTGAATCCCCTTGATCTCCTTTTGTTGTCTTACTGTTGTAGCTAGAATGTCAAGTACTAGATTAAACAGATACAGAGACAGTGAACAACCTTGTCTTGTTTCTAATTTTAGTGGGATTGCTTGACATTTCTCTCCATTTATTTTGATGTGGGTGTTGGCTTGCTGTATGTTACCTTTGTTATGTTTAGGTACAATTCTTTTATTCCTGATCTCTCCAAGAGTTTTATCATGAAGGGGTATTAGATTTCATCAAAGGCTTTATCTTCATCTAATGAGATGATCATGTTTTTTTATGTGGTGGATAACATTGACAGATATTCGTAAGTGGAACCATCAATACATCTTGGGGATGAAGCCTACTTGATCATGGTGGATGATTTCACTCATATATTCTTGGATTCCATTTGCTAGTATTTGATTGAGTACTTTTTCTATCAATGTTCATGAGGGAGATTGGTCTGTTGTTCTCTTTCTTAGTTTCATCTTTGTGTGGTTTGGGTACCAGGGTAACTGTCACCTCGTAAAAGGGGTTTGGCAATGTCAATTTTGTATCTATTGTGTGGAATAATTTAAGGAGTATTGTTTCATGTCTGTTTCTATGTTGTTAGAGGTTATAGGTCTACATAATTTGTTTATCTGTTTTGGTTTAATTTTGGTATGTGGTACCTGTCCAGAAAATGAACCATTTCCTTTAAATTTCCAATTTCGTGGGGTACAGGTTTTTGAAACATAACCTGGTGATTCTCTGGATTTTCTCTGTGTCTGTTGTTATGTCCCCCTTTTATTTTTTTGATTTTGGTAATTTGCATATTCTCTCTGTGCCTTTTGGTTAGTTGGGATAAATGTTTGTCAATCTTTTGACTTTCTCAAAGAACTGATTCTTTGTCTCATTGATTATTTTTACTGCTTTCTTTGTTTCTATTTTCTTGATTTTTGCCCTCAATATGATTATTTCCTGTTGTCTATTCCTCCTGGGTGAAATGGCTTGTTTTTGTTCTAGAGCTTTCGGGTGTTCTGTTAAGTTGCTAGTGTGAGATTTCTCTACATTTTTTTTTATGTAAACACAGTGCTATGAACTTTCCTCTTAGCACTGTTTTCAAAGTATCCCATAAGTTTGCACATGTTGTAGATTCATTTTTACTGTATTCTAGTAAGTCTTTAATTTTTTTAATTTTTTTCCTTAAGTCACAGGTGATTAAGGGATTTTCTTCAATTAGTGTTGTTGTTGAATTCTAAGTTTAAGCCATGATGATCTGATAGTGATAGTGATTTGATACAGGGAATTATTGTGGGTTTTTTTTGTTTTTGTTTATTTATCTGTTAAAGTTTGCTTGTTAAGGACTATGTGATCAATTTTTGAGAATGTTCCATGAGGTGTTGAGAAGAAGGTATATATTCGTTTTGTGTTTGGATGGAATGTTCTATCTATTTCTGCTAAACCCATTTGAGTCATAACTTCTGTTCCTTTATTTCTTTTTTTTTTTTTT
>NC_022009.1:116025135-116035304 GCF_000317375.1 Microtus ochrogaster
CTGGTGTAGGATTATCTATTGCCTGTGTTTCTGTGAGTATAGCTAGCTTCCATGGTTTAGAATTTTCCTTCATTTACTTTCTGTAGGCTGGATTTGTGGCTAGGTATTGTTTAAATGTGATGTTGTCATGGAATACCTTGTTATTTTCATATATGATGAATGAAAGCTTTGCTGTCTATAGTAGTTTGGGTTGGCATCCTTGGCCTCTTTATGTTTGCACAATATCTTTCAAGGACCTTCTGGCTTTGAGAGTTTGCATTGAAAAGTCAAGTGTAATTCTGACAGGTCTGCCTTTATTTGTTATTTGTCCTTTCTTCTTTACAGCTCTTAATATTCCTTCCTGTATTTTTAATGTTTTGATTATTATGTGGCAAGGGGAAATTCTTTTTTTGGTTTAGTCTATTTGGTGTTCTTCAAGTTTCTTATACTCTCGTTGGCATGTCCTTCTTTAGGTTTGGAAGGTTTGCTTCTATAATTTTTTAGAATATATTTTCTGTGCTTTGTAGCTGGTATTCTCCTGCTTCTATCTCTATTATTCTTAGGTTCGGTCTTTTTATGGTGTCCCAGATTTCCTGGATATTTTGTGTTAAAATTTTGTTGGATCTAATGTTTTCTTTGCCTGATTAATCTATTTTTTTCTATCATATCTCAACTCCTGAGATTCTCTCTTCCATCTATTGTTTTCTGATGGTTATGCTTGCATCTGTATTTCCTGATCATTTACTCAGATTTTCCATTTCTAGAATTCCCTTGGTTTGTGCTTTCTTTAATTCCTCTATCTCAGTTTTCAAGTCTTGAACTATTTCCTTACTCAGTTAAACTATTCTTTTTCTTGGCTTTTTTTTTTTTTTGCTTCCTTTAAGGAATTTGTTAATTTCTTCCAACTTTTTTTTTGTCTTTTCCTCCTCTTCTTTAAGGGAATTTTCATTTCCTCTCTAAGGGCCTCTATCATCTTTATAAAATTGAGGTGTTCAGGTTTTGTTGATATAGTACCACTAGTTTCTAGTGGTGTGATATTGCTCTTTATGTTGTTGAATTTGTTCTAATACTGCCTTCTGCCTATCTCTTCCTCCAGTACTTGTAGGTGGGGCCAGTGCTTCAGGAGGTCCCTCTTCCCCAATTGTTGTAGGTGTTGCCTGTGATCAATCTTCCTCCAGGTGCAGGCATGCCAATGCCTCTTTTGGATGCTGATAATGATATAAAGCTCCTCAGGTGGAGGTAGGGCCACAGCTCTGGTGTTCATAGATGCCATTTGGGTGGTTGGGGGTGTAGGAAAACTGCTCCCAGATGTTGGGGCTGAGGTGAATGGGGGTAGACATAGGATGTGCCTCTGGAACTATGATCTAGAGAATAGAGCCCTCTAATTGGGGACCCAGATATTCACCTCTTCCTCTAATTTTAAAGGGCCTAAATCAGTATACTAGGAACAAGTCCAAGATGAAAAAGAACCTAAAATGCCCAGAGGGCTCTTGAACAGAATTTGAAGTGTCTAAGTAAAATGACCAAATTTGACCCGAAGCATTGTGATGTGATCCTTGCTTCTGAACGTGAGGCCAGATCATGAAGGTTGAGAAATCACTGAGGGGCCCAGAAAGCTTGAAAATCTGTGGGCAGGTGATTTTCAGAACACAGCCCTCTTTTAAGCAGGGACTGTGACTTACAATAGCTATACATTTATGAGAACAAGGCAATAAGAGTTAAGATATGAGTCTTCTTTGGACCATGAAGACATTTGAGTGCATACAGAATAATACTAAAACACATTATAGGCCTTTATAGGGCTTAATTGTAATTAGTAGCTCATGAACCCAGTGGTTCACATGACACAAACTAATAGATTGTCATTAAAAAGATCATTGAAAGAACCAGTTCTGAATCCCAATGAGACAGGAGGAGAAATAACTACATTTAAGTCCATACACTGGTTGAAAGATACTTCACAATGTAGACATGATAGGATCAGAGGGGATGGATAATAAATATACAAGCAAAGAATAGTTTGCATGTATCCTTTGGAAGACTCTAGTTTTCCTAAATTACATATTTCTTTTGCTTACAACTGTGCTCACATTTAATAGTGCTTAGATTATAGTAGTTAAATGAAGAGTGTAAAAAGTTGTAATATTAAATTCTTAATATTAAATAATGGGTTGCAGTGAACATGAAGAACAGGTGGACATGAAGTGAAGGAGATTAGAGAGGACAGCTGGATGTGAGAAATGCTGGAGGTAAAGTGGGGATTAAATTTGATCAAAATAAATTCTATTAAATCCTCAGAGATTAATGAAATATTATATTATTAGAAATATCAAATACAGATTCAATACAATACACTACATTTAAAATTCCACATTACAGTTATTTCTAAAGTTCATTTTAATAAGTATATAATATTGAAAAATAAAGTGATAATTGATAATAATTGTTATACCAAGACAATTTTTCATATGATCTTTAAACTTATTCTAATATTATTTATGCTTTTTTCTTGCAGTACTAATACACAATATTATCTATGTGCATAGAAGAAATAATGAAGACTGTAAGTCCCTCACTATGGCCTTAGAGACAAAAAAATTAATGGCGGGGAGACATTCACCTTAAACAAAAGATTTATTAAAAGGCTTAAATATTTGTAAAAAAATTTAAGAATGAACTAAATCACTGTGTAAAATCCATTTCTACAGAAATAGAAACTGAAAGTGAGGTCTACTTTTCTCCTCCTCTTTTTAACATTAAATATACAAATGCTGTTTTCGCATCTTCTGTATAAGAGCAGTCAAATGTGCTTCAAAGAACCTGGTCTCTTTGGCTTTGTTGGTGGTGACTCTGAGAACAGCTGCTATGCAAACTGGATAAACACGTTGGACCCGAGACAGAAGCTGACAGAGCACATCCCTGGGGGTCCTCTATTTACTGACTGTCCCACTGATTATCTTCCATAGTGAAGACAGTTCCTAAATAATTGATGCTCCTGCAAGGAGTTTGCTCTGTAGTTGTATTATAAGTACAAATAGAATCGAAAATCAAATATTTGAACATCCACTTATGTGGATCACAATGCCCAGTAGAATATTAGATAGTTAATGAAATCTATATTTTATAGATCCTTGCATAATGCATTCTTTAAGGTTTCTGTGCATAGCCCAGAAACAATAACATCTAACTTTTGAGAATTATGATAATAGACTTCAATTCCTATAAATAGAATTTTCACAATACATATGTGCCAAATCTCAAAGAGTTTATTTTAATTTTACAATATTGGAACATTTAGAAAGCTATATGAACTTTCCAAAAATTACAAAAAGAAAATTCTAGCATGTTATAAAGTGCTGATTTAAATAGAAATATTTATAGAAAGCAGTGCACAGTAATGAAACCTTTTGGCTAAATGTACTGCTTTTTTTTGTTTTGTTTTGTTTTTTTGAGACAGGGTTTCTTCATATAACAGCCATAGCTGTCCTGGAAATAGCTCTTGTAGGCCAGGCTGGCCTCAACTCGCAGAGATCTGCCTGTCTCTGCTTCCCAAGTGCTGAAATTAAAGGCATGTGCCAACACTACCTAGCCAATTCATGTATGTAGGTTATAAACTCAGCTTTTTTTTTCCTTTCACGCTCTTTTTTAAACTCACTTTTGTGACTTCTTTAGAGATAAATTCAGAGGTGATTCTTCAGGTTCTGAATCTCAAATAATTCCACAAAATGAGGTAAAGTCCTGAGTCTGTATGCAATTAGAACTTTGAACTTCAATTAAATAAAGTGTCTTATCTCTGCTCTGAATGGTATACTAAGTTATGAAGTCTTTGTTTTATGAGAAAATGTCAACTCTCCTTAAGTTTTTTTTTTTTCATTTTAATCTCTACTTTCTTCTGCTGCTTCCAGACTCCACCCCAAATTAGAATTAAACCACGGGAGAGAAGATTTGGAGTCATATCTTAAGTCTATCTCTTTTGGAACTCCTTTAGAAATTGGATGCCATTCAACATGTTTTTTTATGTGCGTGTTTTTTACCAAATGCCTTTCCATCTTGAAAAATCTACAACTGCAGATAACTTGGTGTTAGTTTCTTTTTGTGGTCGAGTACTTATGCCCTCCTTCTTTCTTTAACTCAGCTTTAGCTTTAGTGGGATACTCCTGTAACATCCTCAATTCTGCTCCACTGGATGAGGTGCCTGAAAATAGGAAAGGGTCTGGATCAATGGCAAAATACACCTCATGCAGTTCATGCAAATAATGATATTATTTTACCTTCATGATTCTATCATGTTTCACACTCACTGCTGTGCCCTTTTTTTATCCACACACAAAGTTTTAGTGGCAGGTTTTGTGAAAATATTACATTTAGATTAAAGTAAATATTTTTCCAAAGAACTTTTTTATTACTTTGTAAATAATACCAATCAAAATTTCCATTTCCTCCTCTCCTCCCACTTTCCTCTCACTCCCCCACACATCCTCCCCCCACCGCCTCCAGTCCTGAGAGAGGGCAAGGTACCCTGCCCTGTGGGAAGTCCAAGGCCCTCCCCCTTACATCCAGGCTTAGGAAGGTATGCATCCAAATAGAATAGGATCCCAAAAACCAGTACATGCAGTGGAGACAAACCCCGGTGCCATTATCATTGGCTTCTCAGTCTGCCCTAATTGTCAGCCACTTTCAGAGGATCCAGTTTGATCCCATGCTTGTTCAGTCCCAGTCCAGCTGGATTTGGTGAGCTCCTATTAGCTCAGGCACAATGTCTCAGTGGACCAACTCTTCGTGGTCCTGACTTCCTTGCTCATATTCTCTCTCCTTTGGCTCTTCAACTGGACCTTGGGAGCTCCGTCCAGTGCTCCGATGTGGGTCTCTGTCTCTATCTCCATCTGTCACCAGAAGAAATTTCTATGGTGATATTTAAGATATTCATCAGTCTGACTATGGGACTGTATTATTTCAAGCTGTATATAATACTATCTTGAAATTGATGTAAACCTATTATTTTAAATACAAAGTAAATATTTGGAAAGCATCCTACTACCACCATTAACGTGTCTGAATATATGGTTTTAATATTAACTAATATAGATTTTAATGGCCTCTTTTCCATGTTGAATGATGACAAACAACTTATGCATGGCTTACATTTGTTTTTGGAAAAAGTATCAAAGAGACATAGCAAAAGCCAGATGATATATAACAAGAACTAATTCTGTCTAAATTCTGCCTGACTTTGTCTTCTGATTTCTATATTATGAGTCTTCTTTACAAATGAATGAAATAAATGGTATACAAAGAATGCACCAGGAATATTATAGCCTACCAGCCCTTCAGAGAAAGCCTGTTCAAATTCCCTAGATCCAATTAGGCTGTTGACATACTTCCTTATCTGATTATAAACAGCTTAAATTGCTTTCAAATGATATCAATAACATGCATATCAGAAATCAGTCAAGTATTTACATATTTATGTCCTTTAAAGATGATATTTAGTTGACTTCCAATCAAGTGTGCAAAAAATATCTGCAGAAATTATGAAAGTGCTCAGATGTAGTGATCACAAACTTATTATAATTAAAATATTCCAGCGATCTTGCTAGAATGTTAATTCAGAATATGAAATGTATTTCAGTATCCTTTGATCATGTTCATGTTGAACTGAGTAAAATGAAAGAAAATGTTGTTTCTAGACAGCTAATTCAGATCACTTGAAGTATAAATTGAATTCAGATTTCCAACTTCATAATGCATATGTTCAAGTAATTAAATTTATATCTAGGTTAAAATCATTTCTAGACATAACTAATAGATTTTTTCTGAAAGAAGACTGACAGGAGAAACAGTTTTACAGATCTAAATCATACATAGAACAGTGAGGATAGAGCTTCAGTTTTCTGAGCCAGGATTTTTCAGAAGAAACTCTAGAATTGAAATATAGAAGCTTCTATGTTTGTTTTCTTTATTTCTAAGTACATGATACTGTATTTTCAGATGGAGAATTACTTAGCTGTTTAAAAAATGACATCTGAATTTTGAAGGTAAAGGGATAGAACTATAAAATCAACATCTGGAATGAGGCAACCCAGACCCGGAAAGACAAACATGGTGTATATTCATTATTTATAGTGATTGTTAGTTGTTAAGTAAGGGATAATCATGCAACAAACCATGACCCAGAGAGGCTAAGTAACAAGGAGGGCTCAAGTGAGGAATGGACTGATCTCTCTGGGAAAGTGAAATAGAAAAGAACGACCGATTGCCGGTGGGAATTGGAAGAGAGGGAACGTGTAGGGGTAGATGGAGGAAGAGACTACTGGGTGGGAGGAGTGGAATAGGGGCTCATTTGTGGGTTATGTGTTAACTTAGTACATTAGAAACCTTCTAATCTACTAGAGTGACCCCAAAATAGACTCCTAGTAAAGGGGGATATGAACCCTAAATTGGCGATGTCTAGTAACCAGGCAAGGCTTCCAGTGGTGGGACTGGGACATCATCCCAATTGCAAAACTTTCAACCAACAATTTTATCTGACTGCAAGATATGTTGGGAATAAAGTGGCACAAAACTCACGGAAGTGACTAACTAATGACTTGTCCAACTTGAGGTCCAAGCCAGGAGAGGGAGCCTCTAATAGGGGCCAGAAACTAGAGGCTGGCCCACACAGTGACCTAAGATAGATCTAAACAGGACCGGCAAAAAAAGTCAAGGAAATAATTCCTAATGATATTCTTTTATACTAACCCATTGGTGCCCAACCCACTTGTCATAAAAAAGGCTTCATTCAAAAACCAATAGGAGCAAAGGCAGAGATCCACATCCAAACATCAGGTTGTGCTCAGTGGACCCTGCAGAAGAGGGGAAAAAAAGATCGTAGGAGTCAGAGGGCTCAAAGACACCAGGTGAATACAGAGTCAACTAAGCTGGCTCATAGTGCTTCATAGATACTGAAGCAAAATCAAGAAGCCTGTATGTATCTGCATATATATATATATGTGTGTGTGTGTGTGTGTGTGTGTGTGTGTATAATAGGTGTTTAGTTTGATACATCATCTTAATTGTATACAGGAAGTCTTTTCTTTTTACACTTAGCCATCTGATGTAAGAAATCATACTGAGGAGAACAAAAGAAAAATGGCTTCTTCTACCTGCGTGTACATAGTCCTGATCAACTTTTTACTAAAGTAGTCATAATTGGCAGCACTATGTTAAGCATTATTCTAAAACTTGTAAGGTAAATTTGAATCACATTTTTGTTTTAACATTAAAAATGAATTTAGATTAGAAATTTTTATTTAAGGTATACTAAGATCTGGACAACATCAACAATGGTCATTCATTTGGGTTCATACTATAGTTTCTTCAGTGATTGAATGAAGGAATATTCATTTGTGGTATTGCATATTATTTCATTGTACTGTACAAGATTATTTCAGTCTTCCATTAGTCTGAATATGGGTGAATTTCAGGGTATTATTATTGTTTTAAACCATATATATGCTGATATGGTATATTTGTCTATAACTCTGTTTCAAAACAAAAAGATTTACTTAAGGGGGGCTGGAGAGATGGCTCCGTGGTTAAGAGCATTGCCTGCTCTTCCAAAGGTTCTGAGTTCAATTCCCGGCAACCACATGGTGGCTCACAACCATCTGTAATGAGGTCTGGTGCCCTCTTCTGGCCTGCAAACATACACACAGACAGAATATTGTATACATAATAAATAAATAATTTTTTTAAAAAAGATTTACTTAATTAATGATTCCATAGTCTAGAAGTACAATACAAAAATAAAGTGACATAAATATTTAGTATTTTGTAATTTTCTGTGTATGTGCAAGTCTTTATTATTACTCATAAAATTGTTATCTTATGGTGGGGTTGCTGCATTTTGCTCTCTTTTTAATTTAAATTTAGAATATTTGAAGAAGAATATTTTTATAGGCATGAAGTGTACACTTGTATATATGTGTTCATGTCCACATATGTATGAATGAACATTTGTAAATTTGCCTGAAGATGACATCATGTATCTTTCTTTTTCATGTTCTACCTTATATATCAGGTTCTTGCTCAACTCAGAGTGAAATCATTAAGATAGTCTGGTTGACCTGCTTTTTCAAGGGTTCTCTGTCTCTGCCTCACTTATGCTGGACATATAAGAGAATTGTCCTTCTCAGTTGACTTCCACGGAAGTTCTGGAGTTCTAAATTCCAACTCTTGCTTTCAAGATAAACATTTAGCATGTTGAGATATCTCTTCATGCCTTTCTTTGTCATAGACTTCTACATAACTCAGGTTTCCTTTCAAATGTTTATGCATTGGAGAATGACCTAGAACTCCTCATCTAATGGGTCACCTAAGAATTGGGTGTACAAGAATGTACCACTATGCCTATCCACTGATATGTTTTAAAACATTTAAATGTTTTACTTAATAACTGAATGATTTTATAAGATACTAAGTCAATTTACACTTCTACTAATAATACCCAAGAAGCCGATTTTCACTCCAACAATATTTAGAAAGTGTTTCCATTTTAGAGGTCTCCAGAGAAAAGCCAAGTGAAAAGTTTGAGAATTATTTAGTGTTCTACTAAATGTTTATGTGTCCTGATTTGCATTCAGACTCATACAGAAGGGAACTTGTAGAACAGCTTAAATGCACAATATCTACCCCAATGTCTGTCCACCACTCTCCCTCTGTCCTCATGAAATAAATATGTCTTTGATCAACAACTATTTGCAATTTTATGTGGTCTACTCCAGATATTGTGTAAACCTACAGTGACTGTCCTTCCAACATTCCCAAGTTATTACATCAATCATGGTCATATATTCAGCCATCAAAAACTTCAACACAAACCTATTTCTATTCTTTATGTTTATGGGAAATCATGATGTATACATTTTCCCTAAATAGTGAGAAAATGTGTTTGATTGTATTATTTGCAACCCATTTTTATTGCATCTTTTGCTACTGCTGAATGTTCTACAACCCAAGTGTTGTTCAATCAGTCTAACAAGTGAAAGCTCTATAAACCAACAGCATATGCTTGCACAGGTGTCAGGAGAACAGTGTTCATTTTATTAAAATACTGACTGTGAACACACCATCTACTCTCACCCACAATATACCCCCGCAGGTGTAAAACAGCTTCATTTCAGGCATTCACATGGTAGGTCAAAAAGACTTATCTTGTACAATTGCTACTGTCTCCTGATCTTAAAGCAGCAAAAAGAAATAAAGTTGCTTCTGAGTGCAAGTGGTATCTTTATGAAACAGAAAACCATACTGTCTGGTATACACTCAACAAGATTGCGTTTTATCATGAAATGAGATCCTGGAGTAAATTCGAAAATTTAATGAACACTGAATTATGCTTATAAGTATAATAAAATTTAGAATATGCTAACTATTTTGCTCAGAGGATTAGCAGTATGCATCACTTTTTAGTCCGTCTATCCATTTTGCATACCTAAGGCAACTTCTCTGCTTATCAAACATTTCCCAGTTACAACCCCCCCCCCAGAGCTCAGACTACACCTTGAGGGATATAAGCAACTGTGATGAAATGCCATTGGCAGTAAATCTGGCATGTGTTTAGGAGGAGTGACTTTTGATGCTTGCTCAAACAAAACTGCTTAAATAGAATAATAAAATAAAAACACTTTAAATATTTCTGAAACTTTATTTTTTATTTTGAAAATGACCTTTTTGTTGTTGCTTGTATGGTTGTTTGTTTCAGGACAGAATTACTTTGCTATTTAACATAGTCTGGCCTTGTAATCAATATGGAGTCCAGGCTTCAATTCCCTTCAGAGAATAAGATGAGTAGGCAACTGGTAAGAAGTCATATTATAAGAAATGATAGTGGTTGAATTTTGCATGCAAAGGATGGAAATAGAAAACATTTTACTGAGTGAGATAACCCAGACCCAAAAAGAGGAATATGGTATGTACCCACTCATAATTGGATTCTAGCCATAAACTAAGGACGTTGAGCCTGTAGTTTGTGATCCTAGAGAAGCTAAATAAGAAAGTGAACCCAAAGAAATACATATAGTTATCGTCCTGGATATTGGAAGTATTTGAATTGGCATTTTGGAGCCCATTATTTTTGGAGGAATACCTTGCTCAGTATGTGGGGTGGAGAGCCTTGGTCTGACCTCAAATTGTTGCATCAGACTTTGTTG
>NC_022009.1:116035419-116040098 GCF_000317375.1 Microtus ochrogaster
AAAAAAATGCTTTAGAAATAAATTTAATAAAAAATCCTTTGTATTCAGAGGTAGTATTGGTGTGCTTTTATAGACTTAGTGATGTCAGAGAAAATATATGAATAAATGGTCTTGGGTCTTCGGAGTTGCCCAGGCAGTTAAAAGTATGCCATGAAAGCATGTGGACCTGGGATTTTGGTTCCCTAGCCTACATGTAGAGAAAACTGGGGCAATATCACAGGCTTTCCATCGCGCTGCCAGAAGGTAGTAAGGAGTTTGCATTGGTTGGCTGGTCTAAGTATGTCAATGAGCTTCTTGTTTAGTAGAGGACCCTACAAAAATGAATCACAAAATTATGTATGAGTAGACAAATCCAATGATGCAGCAGAGAGCTATTGAGGAAGACATCTGGTTTTGACCTCTGAACTCCATGTGTGCAAACCAATAGCTAGACACACATGGACACATAAAACCTCACACAATAAACTCCTACTTGTGCCTACACAATGTAAAAAATGTAATCATGGTATTAATAAGATAATGGATAACACCTAGATTAATCCATTTTTCCAAAGAACATAATGAACCAGCAAAACTATCTGCTTTCATCTTTTCAGACTGTCACATTACACTCCAAATATTTCATTTTAAAAATGTGTCAAGCACAATGCTTCTGCGCTTCTTACAAATTCTTCCTATGTTCAGTTTTAACCAGCAAGATAGAAGCAGCCCTAATTGGAAAGGAAAACACTAATCCATCTGTAATGTTTATTCACTGAGGTTGATACAGAAAGTGCCTTCTGAATCTAACATACAAGAGAAAGTTCAGACTAAAATTTCAAGGGATGTCCATGCATTTTCTTAAGTATTACCTATAGATTTTTCTGTAAAATCAAACAAAGCTTTCCATTATAGTGAAATTTATAGCTAGTAAAATAGGGCATTCCACTTCTGTGTAAATAAGGTACTAAATCTCACCACTTCTCTGCTGTTTATCACTGTAACATTTTATGGCCCACAACTCAAACTATATTTGAAGTCACTATATTGTAGCAAGCTAGAAAGGGATATATTCCATTCTTTTCTTAATATAAACTTTCTCAAAGTCTCAGTTTTCTTTTGTTAGAGGTTTAATCTAGTTCCATTTAAGATTCTAACAGAAAGTCAAATTGAATTGGAATTAATTGATAAAACTCTGTGCCTTCTATTAGGTTCTTGTCATAATTGCTCATACTTTAGTTTGATCTCATTTAAGCCTGTATTTATTATTAACTTTTATATTATATGGTAATTAAGCTGACAGCAATGAGGGCTAGATGAGTTAAGATACTCCCTCACTGCGGGTTTTCTACCCAAGTCCCACTGTGTGTGACTCAGTTCATTATTCTTTTTGATTAAAGGGAACACATCAAGCTACTGACCCACAGATTTTTTAAAGCTGAAGTCATAGCTGCAACCAAGCCTCCTGATGTTTAAAATAAATATTTTATGAGATGTTATATTAACCAGCATAATTTATTAACCAGTGACAAATGTTTAGAAAAGCTTTTTATACTTACGATTTCACCAGAATATCATCCTGCGGGGAGGGAAGAAGCCCTGAAGACTTGTAATGAGCTCCACATTCACATCTCCACTCCCGGAGAGAAGCCATTATCACATGGTGATTGTAGGGCCTGTGAAGAAACTAATAATTTGCTTCAGTCAAAATGCATTTGTGAAATAACCTTTACTTACATTAAAGTTTTTTTAAAGCATTAAGTTTGATGTTTGATTAAGAATAAAATTTCAAGTGCAAACAGATTTGTTCCATTTGTATATTTTATCCAATTTCCTCTTTCCATCCACTACTATGATGTAATTTGCTTCATAACAGCTTTATAAGTAATTAAATCCCCGTGAATGGTGGAAGGTAGAGTCAGAGAGGAGGAGGATAGGGATATTATATTCATTGTTAACCTTATAGTTAATGTGTTTTAGTTTTATTTGAAAAATCCTTATTTTTAAAGGGGCAATTTAATTTACGCATTCTCTTTAAAATGAATATACATCAGAAAACATACTGGAATATTGATGAATTATGATTAAGTAGACTTGGGGGTTTAATATTCAACCATAATTTGGTAACATTAAGACAAAAAGCAAACTGGGAAGTGGTGGTGCGCCTTTATTCCCAGCATTCCAGAGGCAGAGAAAGACAGATCTATATGAGTATGAAACCAGCAAGGCCTGCAGAGCTAGTTCTAGGACCATGTTAGGTACACAGAGAAACCTTATCTTGAATGGGAGAACAAAAAACAACCAAAGAAAAAACAAGAAAAAAAATCCACAGACAAAAAGACAAAAAGCAGATCTGGTACTGCTGTGGAAATTCCTTCAGCCAATAGCCTTTAAGATGCCAGCCCACTTTGGTCATGGTCCAATGTACTATAAATACAGATGAAAAGCAAGTGTGGGCTCTTGGCTGCTACATTTGGTTCCAGTTCCCAGTGCATGCAAAGGACTGTGGATCAATACTATTTCTGTGAGTTTATTCCCAGATAAATAAAACTTTTGCTCTAATCCATTCCAGGCTATTGGGGAACTCTCTTGTAGGCCAACAAAGTATGACACTGATCTGGAAGAAAATAGGCCTAAGAGATATCGTGCTGGGAAAACTGAGTACTAGGTTCATGTAAACTGAAGTTAATGTAGCATTTATAGGTTATTTCTTATTTACTTTCTTTACTATTTATTTATTTAAAATTTGGGAAAATAAATAAAACTAACTTCACAAATGAGTTTTTTATTAATGATCATATTTGTCTTTATAAATATATTCTAAAATATTATTAGGTTAAAGACATTACAAAAATATTCTATAGGCTGATTGATCTGTAGTATTGTAGCTACACTTTAGATAATTGAATGGCATAAATAACATGCCAGTTATTTTGACAAAATATTTATAGTAATAAATAACAATTTTATAAATGTAGTTAGACAACCTTTGTGTAATGTGTTAATAAACAGTGATTAATTACACAAGGATTAGTTAACATTATTATACATTGAAATTAAATGAGCCATATGTTTCTTTAATTTAAATAGATATTTGGAAAAGAGTACCATATTAATTGTAAATTTTAGAATATAAGCTATATATTTTTCCAGAAATTTTTAAGTAAAATACATTCAAATTTCACAAGTTCCTAGAAGAATATTTTATGAAATAATTAGAATCCAATATAAGAAAGATAAGATAATTTTGTTCATTTTTTAAGTTTTAGTATTATTATCCTGTATTTTGCACACATGAATAAATTAATTAGCTTCCTGATGGTCCCAAAGCGTCTACTTGGCAGAATTCTGGCTAGATAATTGAAACATCAACCTTTGCTCTAGAATTCAGAGTTTTAACTATAATCCTATCCCTCTCCTTCTGTTACTAATGATTTTTAAATAGTGCTTATCCAGCTCAATTAGAACTCTTTGTATAATATGCAAACTTAGAAATAAAGGAAGTACAGAATGAAAAGAGAGTCACTATATTGTGTTTCTTAATTGAAATTTTTTCCTAACCAGCGGGTCACTTTAGACTTTGTCTTGCAATTTGAGCATAGTGTGGCAAGTTGAGTGGAACTACCTAAACTGGAGTCATACACACAAACACACGTGCACAGACATTTATAATACACACACATATACAGACTGACACTATTTTACAATTTTTCTTTCAAATTGAAGTATTTGTTTTTCCTGAGGCAGCAGATAGACTCTTATGAAAACAGTTGCAAGAAATGAAGAGACCCCAACAAGCTCAGGACTCTTGCAAGGAACTAGCAGCTCAGAAGGTGGCACAATACATAAGACCTACCCTCATCTCCCACTGGTAGTAAACAATAACTAGAGAGAAGAGGGTTCTTTTATAGAGCAGGCTGCATACAGGGAGCTCCAGGGATATCTGTTTATCAGCCATCCCAGTCCTGGCAAAGAGACTGACAAAAATGCAGCTGGATAAAGTCACTCAGTCTCCTACAAATAACCGTCTCCACAAATTCCTGTGGATCTGATAAGGTCGTCAAGCTAGAATGACTTCTTTTGTTCTACTTTCTTGTCCTGTCTGTGTTTAATATGGGCTTATTCACAGATCCACAAGAAAAGGTACGCAACAATTGTGTAAGCCTTCATTCCAATAATTTGGTCACTCGAGTTCTTTCACTCTTTCCATATTTTTCCCCTGAAAATTTAACAAGTTTATTCATGATTGCTACACATTTTCACATCTTAAATTCACTCAGTGAAAACTTTCATTTTTATTTCCCTTTCTTTAACTGATTATTCCTCACTGAAATATTACTATTTTTTTTCTCACCACTTCCATCAACTGTAGCTGACAGGACTTCTTTGATATGCAGGCATTTCCATTTCTTCTTTTCATTCCCAGAACATTTGGAGTTAGTGTTATTATTTTTAATCTCAGCAAAACATTCTTAGAAATGAATAATCTTTTCTCAAGTTCTTCTGCTTTTCTAATAGATGAATTCTTCCTCTAAATCCAGTTTGAACAAACATCTTCCTGAGAATCATTCCACACTTTTAGATGACATTGCCAACATGAAGAAAATTTTAGAAAGAATTCAAAAATTTCTGGGAGTATATGTGGTGTGTGTGTGTGTGTGTGTGTGTGTGTGTGTGTGTGTGTGTGTGTGTGTGTGTGT
>NC_022009.1:116040650-116087460 GCF_000317375.1 Microtus ochrogaster
TGTGTGTGTGTGCGTGCGTGTGTGTGTGTATGTGTGTATTATCATTTGAGTCAGTTTCTCTGCATTGGACAAGCAATACGCGATTATCACTAGAGGAGTCAAAATGATTTCTTAATCCTTCCTCCACCTTTAAATCCCACTGAAATTTTCAAATAATCGTACAGCTACATCATATCCTAAAATTTCTAGGCATTAGATACAGACTCTAAGCCTTTAAATATGTCATGAGGAATATGCTGCTAAAGCTATTTGGAGAATTGTTAAACCATTTGTACACTTAGCATTTCTTTGCAATTGTCATGATTACTACAATTCAAGGTTCTTATTCTGATTACCTACAAATATATTTTCACTCCAGTATGATTTCATTTTAATACAATGGCATCTATAGTTCATTGCATAAAGTTGAACTTAGGAAATGAATTTTTATTTTGAATTTATATGATAATTTAAGAAACCTTAGATGAGTTACTTTTATTATATACCAAGTGCTAAATTATATTTTATCTGTTGGAATATACAAGGTTGCAAAAACATTATTTTGTAGGATTTTATACTTTATTTTTTAGTTCCATTAATTTGGTGATCAGAAGAATATATGAAAGACCACAGATAAATGAAATATTAGTTATGTGAGTAATTCTAGAAAATAGAAATATTTTAGTATTTAAAAAGGATAAATAACTGTGAAACTTTTTAAGGTTGGAGAAGTATTTCGTGCATTTTTAATTTTAGAAAATTAATTGTTCAGAATCTCAGAGATAACCATACACATATGTTGCATACATTTATACTGCTTACTAAAGAGACGTTGCTTAACTAACTGAGGAGCTTGCTAAACTTCCCAGATGCTGTGCACTTGTGAAAGGACCACATGTGAGAAAACGCTGAGGTAAACTAGAAATGGATCATGTGTAGCAGAACAGTTTCTTATTGATTGGATGAAGACTTCTAGACCTTCTCGATTTTCTATACATTTGACGAGATTATATTGCAATACAGCATTAAACTGTTGTTCTGCTGAAATGTGATTTTCCTTAACATACTTTATTGTTACTTAATTTTTATTAAGAGAGTGCATGACTGTGAGACTAGTGACAAATCTTTGAAAGTAGAGCAGAAATGAATTGGCAGCATAAGTTCATTTCAACCACCAGTGGGAAACAATATATAGTAGCAGATTCACAGAGAGAAATGAGCAAAATTTTTATTTAGAATATTTCATATTTTCAAAAAATGTTATTAATTATCATACTTTGTGCAATTTACAAACTAAAGGATATATATATATATATAGATATATATATATCAGAACAGCAAGACTTGCCCTTATCTTCCCTAATAAAATCTTTTATCACCTGCTTCCCTCAGGTAAGATATATAACGATGAACTTTTTAGAATATTTATAGCCACTTCACACTGCTCTTCAGAGTTACTGCTTAGGGGTAGATTTGCAGAGTCAAATGCCTATGGGGGAAGACAAGAAATGTGAATGTTTGAAACATGCCATGTTGAAAATAATCTTCACTGAGAGGAAGCAATAGAACTTCTTATCTTTTCTTGAAATATGTAGCCCTCTGGATCATTTTTTTTCTCCATTTGGAACAGATAAGAAAAGGAGTTTGCTTTTCTCTTAACACTAAGGAAAGTGAAGGCAGGAGGTGATTGTGATAGCACTGCCTCTTGTCCTAAGCACTGTTATGACAAAGGGAATGGTGGAAAACAGCAAATGGCTTCTCAGTGTCTTGACAGGACGTAGCTAGTTTTCGGAAACTGGGACAAGCTGTCAGGTCCGTGTTTTCTGGCATATCAAGCAAGAATGCCCAGCTCACTAACTTTACCATGTTTTCTGGCATATCAAGCAAGAATGCCCAGCTCAGCTAACTTTACCATGTTTTCTGGCATATCAAGCAAGAATGCCCAGCTCACTAACTTTACCATGTTTTCTGGCATATCAAGCAAGAATGCCCAGCTCACTAACTTTACCAGAAAGAGGCTAATTTCTACACCACTAGCAACAACAGTTTTGTTTATACATTTCAGTATGAAGAACATTGTAAAAGTAAGGACAGTGGCTGTCAAGATCTAGTCTTCAGTAACAGAAATATTATAACCTCTTCTCAATATTAGAATTTCATAAATACAACCAATCTCTTAAAAAGAAAAGTGGTTTGGCATTTTACTTAGAAGTCTTTGAGCTAAATAAGCGTTTTAACTTGGGAAAGACCTTTAGAACTATTAATCACATTTTTGTGACTTTTTAAAACATAATGTTACATAATTAATATATTTTTTAACGTGAAAGAGATAGGCATTTTCGTTAAGCATAGAGAATTTATCACAAAGAGTCTCAGAACTGAAAGAGTTATAATATTACAAAGGCACAACTAAATTGTGAATGGCTGAGGGCTAGTGAGAGGAAAAGCTCCAAATGATTCATCATAGTTAAATAGAGATGGGAACTTTCCTCACTTATATTTATTTTAATAACCAAAACATCATTCAGGTTTAACATCAGTCATGTTGCCTTCATTTATTTGTATTAAACAACCTTTAATGTATTTAACTAAAATAAATTAGTGAGCATAGTCATCTAACACAAATAATTATTCCAAAGGCAATTTATTGATTTTGCATTTATGTTAAAATAAAATTTATTAAATATTTATCCATGTAAATTGTGTTGTATCCCTTTTCCTTTGGTGTCTAAAATTCATATTAAATCTTAATTTTAAATTATATACTTTTCCACAGCAAAAAAAATGCTCTATAACATTTGTCTGTATTGTGTAATTGCTTTTGATGTATTATTATTTAATTTGGGCTATTATTCTCCACACTTAAAATTCCTTGCAATTAGAAGTCTTTTTTATTTTCAAAAGAAGTGTCTGGTGGGGAAGTCCAGTTTCCCTAATCTTATCTAGTTTTGTTTTTATGAAATAAATGGATATATCTTAATCCTTTTGATTTTCTTCAAACTTTTAATTTGTTTTATGCTTTCTAAAATGATAGCAGGAGAGCTCTCATCATGATGCTACTTAGCACCAGGAAACAAAGTGCTGTAACTTCACACTGGCTTCCATAGGATATAAACAAATTTATATATATATATATATGTGTGTGTGTGTTAAAATTTTATGAATATATATATATATATTCTTAGCCTCCAAATACAAATTTTAAAAATATATATATATATATATATATTCTTAGCCTCCAAATACAAATTTTAAAAATATTCTATTTTTGCATAAATTTTATTTTAATTGGTTATTTATTAGAATTTTATATGCATTTTTGAACTGGATGTATGTATCTCTGTCTGAGGATGTCAGATCCCCTGGAAACTGGATTTATAGACAGTTATGAGCTGCCATATGGATACTGAGAATTGAATTTGGAACATTTGTAATAAAAGCCAGTACTCTAAATCATGTAGCCATAGTTATAATCCCTAAAAGATCACTCTCAATTCAAAATCTGTATTTTGATAAGAATTCAATTTAAAAATCAGGGTACCACATTATCATGGTAAAAACAAAATATGCCTTTTATCCATATTTTGTTTAAAAGAGAGACTACAGCATCAAAGATACAAACCAACACATTCCTACTGAAAAATTGATGATATAAAATATAGAACAATTTTTCGTCAATAATCACACAGTTCTTTTGCTAAAACTCGTATTTCATACGACCTATTTGAGGTTCCAAAGACCAGTTACCTAGAGATACGGCCGAACGGACAGTGACACATTGTGTTTATTGAGAATGTCCTTCTCTTTGTCTTAAAAATAATGCTTACTTTTACATTAATACAGAGACTGACCAGACGACATCCTTGGCACTGATCTAGACACACTTATTTTCTGGAAAGATTTGGCAAGCTACTAAGTGAGAGCAATGTCTGCGTAGTCATAAGCATAGTTCATCAACTACTATCACTTGATATAGTGCAAAATAACTAGACTTCAGATCATTTTTTGTGTTCAGATATAGATTTTACTCATTAAATAAGTGCTTAGCTCTTGCTTGTCATGTAGAGATCACACATTTTAGATATCTCAGTGTGACATGTGCATGGGTCACTTCAAAACTCAGAAAAAAGAATCCAGAAACACATTTACATTTTTTTTTCTTTTTGTTTTTCTCTTGTAAGGAGGCTGTTTGTTTTCCGGCTTCCTGGCAGCTCAGACCCAAAATAGGCACACAGAAACCGTATTAATTAAATCACTGCTTGGCCCATCATCTCTAGCTAACACTTATATATTAATTTAACTCATTTCTATTAATCTGTGTATCGCCACATGGCTGTGGCTTACCCGGTAAAGTTCTGACTTCTTTCTCTGGCCGGGCTACATGACTTCTATTTGACTCTGCCTCCTTTCTCCCAGCATTAAGTTTAGTTTTCCCTGCCTACCTAAATTCTGCCCAATCAACAGGCTAAGGCAGTTTCTTTACTCATTAATGGTAATCACAGAATACCACAGAATACAGAGTGGGGATCCCACTCTGTAGCTTTGGAGCCTGTTTTGGAACTAGCTCGTGTAGATCAGGCTGGCCTTGAACTCACAGAGGTCCACCTGCTTCTGCCTCCTGAGTGCTAAGATTAAAGGCATGCGCTACCACTGCCTGGATTTATATTTACACATTATATGTGCTTTGTAGGCCAGCTGGACTGGATCTGAAACTTGCTGAACATAGCGGACAATGAGGACTGCTGAGAAGTCAAGATCAATGACACTAGGTTTTTATCCTACTGCACGTACTGGGTTTATAGGAGCCTAGGCAGTTTGGCTGCTCACCTTACTAGACCTGGAAGGAGATGGGAGGTCTTTGGACTTCCCACAAGGCAGGGAACCCGGACTGCTCTTTGGGCTGATGAGGGAGGGGAACTTAATTGGGGGAGGGGGAGGGGTATGGGAGGCAGTGGAGGGGAGAAGGCAGAAATCTTATAAATAAATAAATAAATTAAATAAAATATATGTGCTTTGTAGTATTTCCAGAGGAAAACTACAATGAGTGCAGAAACCTGTTTCATATCACAATGATACATTTTGGGATTTCCTATCTGTTCTTATTTCTTCATGCTGGAGATGCTGTGCACAGCTTTGGATAATAAAGAGAAACTGATTTGAGATATTTCTTAGAGTCAAAACAAAGGTGTAAATATTTTTATAATTTCTGTGTGTACTTAAAAGTAGTTTGTATTGCTGTTCAATAAATCACTTGACTGGGTTTTGATTTCGAGTTAGTAACACTATTTAAAAGAAAACCTGGGAATAAAACACATGATTATTCCTGTAATAAGTATTCCTGTGGTAAACACACACATACATGTTAATTAATGTTTTCTTTAGAAAATCTATCTTTTTGTGTTTGTAGACAGGTTTCTGTTTCTTTTTTCACCCCAGTGTCCACTTTTTCTTTGCAGCCGTTTGGAGGGTCTTATGGTAGCACTCTTCAATCTTTCTTTAATATTCCAATTTAGATCCTCTCTATGTTAGAAAATAGCAGGGTGATGAAGTAACTCAAATCCCACTATTTTGAGCATTGCATGCATTTATATCATGCTTCCTTTCCATGTGTAAATCTAATATTGTGAAAGTTGGTCTCTTATGTAGTTCTGTCCTTTTCCAGTGGGAATGGACTATATATTATATATATTTTATATATACGTGTGAGTGTCTGCTTATCTGTGCCTTTGTGTATGAGGACCATGGAAGCTCAGAATTATTTTCAAATGCTCCATGTCATCTTGCATATTTGTTGAGGAAGCAGGAACATGTTTATCAATTGTACTAACAACTTGGTTAGTCCCCATGAATATGATTATAAAAACTGAGGCTGATCTAATTATTTTAATGAGTTCTAGACACTGTTGCCAAAAGCAGAGTATATAAATGCAAGATGTCCCAAGGCATCTGGGATGCCTTAAATTTTGATCACTGAAACTTGCCAGCAAATTGGCAGATAGACACTTAGTTTTAATGAACATGTATAAAGAAGCAATGAAGATATAAGAAGCTTCAAATATTTCTAAATTATGAGAAGCAAATTTGTGTCAAATGGCAAAAAGACGACTTAAAATTATTTTACCATAGGGAACACTTTGTTGCTTAAATAGATAATGAATAAGTACCTTTATTTTTAAAGTTATTTTGGTTTTCTGCTTTTTAAAACCTTGCATATATTTAAGATACTTAACATATTATGATACTTAACAAATTTTAAAAGTAGTGATTTTGATTACATTGCTAAAAGTTCATTGCTGTATTGATCTGGAAAAGGTCACTTTTATGATTAATCATTTCTGTATTTTATAAAAGCTTCCCTGAACAAAAGCATTTTCTCAATTATTAATATTACTGTTATTAAATTTTATTCCATAATTTGTGGGCAATATATTATATATCTTGCTAATTAGATAGATCACAGAAAGGTACTAAAATAGATTATTTATTGAAAATGTAGAAAACATTATTTCTCTTTTTTGTTTGAGAACTTTCTAAACACATACATTAAGTTTTGATCAAATATACTTCCAGATGAAACTGAAGTTCATGTTTCTCATGTTCTAAGATTTACCTATGTCATTGTCTTTAACCATAGAGTCTTATCATCAAGCTCTGAAGGGTAACCTGCTGTGGGACCACATTCTGCTCCTTCAGCCAATAGCCTTTAAGATACCAGCCCACTTGGTCTCTTGTAGTTTAAAAAGCAGCGGGAATCGTGCACCAGCTCCCTTGCTTCCGGCTCCTGTTCCACTGCTGAACTCTTTCTTTTTGCGCTCAGAAAACTGTTGTTTAGGATGGTGATCTCTAAGTTTTCCCCTTAAATAAATAACCCTTTTATTATTCTAATTCTGCACTGGTGTTTGCATCCGTAACCAAGAGCATCCCAGCCAAACTTTCATATCTGTAATTCTCTATTCCCTCCTAACACTGTGTAGGCTTCACTTCCCTGTCCCTGAACAAAGGACCCCAACAAGTACCCTAACTTACGGCCAGGAGCAAGTGACAGCTGACAGCCCATGCTTATTTGGCCAGATTCCCTGATGGACCCCTTCCCTCTATGTTCTAGAAGCTATGACTAATGACATCTGTCCTGTCTTCCTGGATTCTGTGTGGGTTTTAGGGATCAGAAGTCTGAACCCTAGTATTTGCAAAGCTGGTACCAGTCATAGCTGCTCTGCATATCACTGTTTTTCTTTCTAGAAATATTTACCTGGTCATATTGCTGGAGAGAGCTCTGTGACATCTTCTAGTACAGCATTCAATTTAATTCATGAATAACTCTGTGCTCAAATATACTGCCAAATATTTTTTTCCCTAATACTTTTATTTTAGGGCAACTTACAGAAAGTTACATATTAAGAGCAGACTGAATTTTGTGTATTTGTCCTCGTGCAAAAAAAAAAAGTTAGTTTTAGATACACTTTTCTTGAGTTGAAAATATTCAAGGCATATATAAAAGAACCATTATTTTTATAACAATATTTTTGCAATGCAAATTCAAACACACTGGACTCATAGCAAATTTATGTGTAGCTCTCTAATCTAGTTCATTTAGAATATTTTTATTCTTTAAATTGAAATTAAGCATTTATTAACTAGCTGATTTAATTAAATGAAATTGAAAATAATTGGCTTAATACAGATCTCTTTGTTTCTCTAAGTATACTGAAGTAAGTAATGTTGACAGTTGGCTTTTGAGTACAATGGAACCTTTCAGGTGTCAGTCGCTCATTACCTGAGGTCCTAGGAGTTCCACACTCACTGTTTCCAAAAGTCAACTTGGAGAGCATTCTAACGTTATTATCTCATCAAAGTGAAGAATGAAGATGTTGACTCTTATGGAAGTATGCAGCACTGAAGCCAATTTTATTAAGAGTTAAAGAAAGATTAAAAATTAAAAAGACTAAGAGAGATATACATAGATCTAAGTACATGGGAAGTAGAAAAAGACAAGATCTCCTGAGTAAATTGTGAGCATGGGGACCTTGGAAGAGGGTTGAAGGAGAGGGGAGAGTGGTATCAGTAATACAAATTGATCTTTTAAAGAGTAGCATGAATAAAACACTTATCTTTATAATAAAACAGCAAATAATATACTTCTACTATGTAAAGGAATCATCTTACATAGTGAATGAGTGGATACATCACTTGCTGAGTATGTTACTTCACAATGTGGTTGTTCAATTGAAACTTTCTGGGCACAGGTGCTAAACTCAACTACAGACCAAAGGGATCCAGGAAATAATTACTCACCATGGAAATATTAAAGTAGCCACTATATACACTCGTAGTTTTGTGGAAAGATACAGAATATTACTGAATACTCCTTCACTTGTCAATGACAATATTAAGAAGCAGGTAAAATAGTGATAGAATCATCCTTACTTCTGTTAATATCTGAGTTATGTAACTGCAGAGCTCACTCAAAAGAGAAGTGAGAGGAGTAAAAGGCAGGCCCACTTTGAACGACTGAGGGGCTGGCTGAAGAATTCTGACTCAGATGTAATTTATGCCTTTGGCTTATGTAGTAATAGGAGTGGCGGGCTGCTTCCCATCACCCGGCTAGTTTTACCCAAAATAATTACACGGACACTGAATTCTTTTAAACAATGCTTGGCCCATTTCTATCTAGCCTCTTCTAGGCTAATTCTCGCACCTGGACTAGCCCATTTCTTATAATCTGTTGTAGCCCACGAGGTGGCTTACCAGGGAGATTCTAGCTTACATCCATCCTGGGTCAGAGCTTCATCGTGTGTGCCTCAGAGAGCAGAGCTATCCCTGCGTCCGCCCAGGAGCAGGGAGCATGGCGTCTCTCTCTCCAGACATCAGGGCTGTCGAGTCTGAGCTCACTTCCTCTTCCTCCCAGCATTCTGTTCTGTTTACTCCTCCCACCTATGTTTTAAGCTATGAGCCCAAGCAGTTTGTTTATTACTTAACCAATGAAATCAACAGATTGATATATGACACTCCCACATCAGGATTGTTAAAAATGGCAGATAAGATTGTCTAGGAGATTAAAAATGGAGGTTCAGTCTGAGATTGTCAGAGCTCAAACCCCACCTCTATCATTAGTTGTGATTATAAACATAACAGTGTGTCTCACTGGAGATGGTTATAATAATTTGCAGACATTACAGGACACCAGAAGAAGCAATGTTGCCTGTAACTTTGCAGTGGGCCCTATCTTGACCTACTAAATTGTCTAACTTCATGGTTTCTTAATTTTGTTTTGGACTAATGTGACTTTTCACTATTAAAAAAATGCAGTTCAGTGCTTTACTTTTTGACATTTATATATGTGTCTTAAGATTTAGTTATAAAAATGTAATAAAACCTTTAAGTTCTAGCAACCAAAAATAGAACATAGAACAGCTACTCAATATGTTTAATGCTAAATAATGACTCCATCCAACAATTTTTTAAATTAATGCAACCCACAAAAAGACATCCATAGCAACCAAGTTAAGAAATTCAAATGAAAGTAAATAGAAATTCTGACATAACCAAACAATATGATGAATCAAATGGTATGCTGCTGGTCAGTTTTTCAGATAAAATGAGGCCTTCGATAGACATACGTATTATACAAATTTGTTCGTCTAAGTTTGTTGTTCAAGGAGTCTCAAGTCAGAAGTGTTGGAGATCTTTTTTTTTTTTTTTTTTTTTTCAGTAATCAATCTAGATTTAAACCCTTTAGGACCAGAACAACCAATGATGTTACTCACTGGCTAAGGCTGAAAGGTTAAACACTCAGGTGTTTCTAGCGTAGTTCCAGGAGTTGAAAGGGCAGTGAGCACAGAGTTTCTGATTTTTATTTTGTCTGTTTGTTTTTAAATTTATTTTATCTTTAATTGTTTGTGTGTGTTTGTGTGTGTGCAGGTAAGTGAAGTTAACCACAGAGAACAAAGGCATTAAATTTCCTAGAACTGGGATTAATAGCATTGTGAGTAACTAATGTGGGTCCTGGAATTCAAATTGGATCCTCTGAAAGATCAGTAAGCACTATGTAACAAGTAAGTACTCAAAAAGCTGACCTATCTCTCTGTGGAGATCATGAATTTTGATGCCTAAAGCTGAAGAAATAGTCTATGTCTGCTCTTTGATAAGAGTCTATACACTTTAAGTATACATTTTTTCCAAATCCAAAGTTGACTGGTGTGTGTTGGACTGAAGAGAGTTCCTATCAACACAGTCTTATCAAATTAATATGTAATATTTTCAGGAAACACCTTTATTGACACACCAATAATTCTTAACTCAGTTTGCAGATATGTAATTCAATAAAGTTCCTTTTTAAAATTAACTCCTTCAAGAACTAAGGGAAGAAAAAAATATTAGGAACTATCAAATTTTCTAAAATTCATAAAAAAAGGATCCTTTGCAGTGCATACAATACCAGCTGTGCCTTGAGGACTGGAGAGGTAGCTCAGTAGGTAAAGTATCTGCCTTGCAATTCGAAGAACTCAGACCTAAACAATGCTCAGAAGCCATATTAAAGAAAAAAAAAGCAGTTGTGGGTTGTGAGAGATAAGTTATTCTGTGATACTAAATTAGAACCTCCAATCTCTTTACTTCATCCTAAACATAATTTTACAAAAAAGAGCAGTGGTAGTGAGAGGTTGCTTGTTTGTTTCCAGCCAGAAATAATCACCCAGATACTATACTAATTGCAATACTGTTTGGCCAATAGCTTAGGCGTATTCATCTTAGCTCTGACATCTTAAATTAACCCACTCATATTATTCTATATTTTACTTAAGTGTATTTCTATCTGGTTATTACATCTTATATTAACCCATTCAAATTATTATATATTTTACCACAGACTATTGGTTTACCAGTAACATTCCTGGGCATCTGTCTCCCATGGTGGCTACATGGTATCTCTCTGATTTTGCCTTCATTTCTCCTCTAACTCTGCTTGGAATTTCCTACCTGGCTTTACTCCATTAAGCCACTGGCCAAAAGCATCTCCTTTTTAAAGCAATGGCAATAAAACATTTTTACAGCATACAGAGGGGAATTCCACATCAAGCAGTTACAATATAAAATACATTTTGAAACTTTCTATAAATTATAATATTTTTAAATTCTAAATTTTATTCTGTTTCTTATTTACAACTGCACAGAATTTGCAATTTAAAAGCTCCAATGGGAGCTGGAGGGATTGATCTGCTTTAGGGTTCAGAACACAGACTGCTCTAGTGGAAAGGGAAAAGGGCTTAATTCCACAAAGTGACTTACAATTATTTGTATGTGCCAAAGAATCTCATAACCTCTTCTGGTCTTTAATAGCAGGCACACTAGTGGAAAAGAGACAACTGTGTAGGTTAAATGCCTATAAACATTAAAAATAAAGATGAAGTAAAATCAAATTTCAAAAACAGCTCAATAAAGCAAATACATATAAATGTATGTAAGCATATAAATACATATAAACAATATATTCATATTTATTTCAATAAACAATTTAAACAAAGGCATTCACAATTAGATGCTGTCAAAGTTCATATTATATTTACTCACATTAGTTTAGTTTTACAGAGCATGAAGAAAGTTAATTTAAAATTAGCTGTGGCAGTTCTTTGCATATGTATATAAACTTCAAATATTTAAAACATAAGTTTCTAAGAGTCAGGTTGCTTCGTTCTGTTATTTGTGAACACGGCCTGCAAATGCCAAATAAAATGTGATTAGCTACCATGAGCAGGTTAATTTCAAATGCTTATTGGAATCCTCTTCAGATGTAACTAAGCATAAAAATGACTCCAGAGTAGAAAATAATCAAATAATTATTCCTGTGAAAATAATAGAATATGAAATATGCTGCAATTCCAGATGGTTGTTTCAAATAATAGGATACTAAGCCAAAGAGGAACATTTTATTGACTTTTTAAAAACGGATAGCATAACTCTAGCACTCTACTAAAATTTGATTTGGGAACATTTGTTATTATATAATCATTCCTCTAGGGTTTCTGATATATTTGCTTTTCTCTTGAGTGTTGTAACCTATAGCAATCTGTTTCCAAAAGGCTCTAATAATTGTACAGTGTTCACTGCCTAGTTTGTATAGTTTATTAATCTCCTGGTGTCTGGTGTGTATTATTAAAAAGAAAAATATAACCCTAAATACTTTAAAAACTACAATGCAATCTTTCAGTGAGCTGTCTTTAATTTGCAAAACAAGAAATATTCAGATAAGGATATGAAATTTATTGATAACTGGCATTTAAAAAGGAAAGAACTGCTTTGAAGTGATTTGTTTCTATGAAATATCAACTTATAAACACTGCTCAGTATCTTTTACTGATTAAAATTTATTTAACGTAAAAGTATATTTAATGGAGGAATATTAATTATATAAGTTTGTATGAAATGACAGAGCTTTTAAAAGTCTATAAAAACAAATTATTTAACACTTATAATAAGCGATGTTCAATTTCATTATATTAATAATGTAAACATGTTGAAAGGATAAACATCACCACAAAATTTAGTAGGGCAGAAGTGGGAGTGGGGGAAGAGTTAAATAACACTAGTGAGACATAACTATAAGCAAAGCTCAGTATATATGTGTTTGAAATTCTTAACACTCCACAAAATATTATACTAAACCAATAATAACCACCCAATAATAAGTGGGCTCAAATTTAGTTGAGAAACCATTGGCAGATGTAGTAAAACACAGAGTACCCTGGAATACCTATAAAAGGTAAGAAACTTTTTCTCACACTGTAGTTTGTTCAAAACACTTCAAATCTTGCTTATCTTCTATGCACACATTCAAATTTACACTCAACACATCCATTGGTGAAAATCTTTCCATAATATATCATTAAGATTCACTTTAAACAATATGAAAATCATATTTGAGAACCAACACAATTTGATCATAAAATTTTGTGTGTATTGGCATTATGTATGGCTTAGAGAGCCTCAATATTGCATCAGTTCTTTTTGTAAAATATCACTTCTGGCATACTTGAAGACACTGAGTTTTATATGCTTGCTGTATTATACTGCCTTGCTGTCTTCATTTAATAGCAGCCCTATTTTAGTGATAAGTTATTGCTTTATTATTGCTTTCATAGTCTACTATTGATCATATAAATGATGCAAAAATTGACAGGATGTCATTATTAGTTTGCTGGGTGGTTTAGACATGATATTCAGTCACACCGAGTGATTCCATTGTCATTGATAGTGCTATTACTGCCATCTGGGGTGGGCATATGCTGCCCATCAATTGTGTGGGAAAATTGCTCAGAGATCTGTGTCCAGCAATGAGGAGGCAATATGGAAAGGTTAATGCAGTTAACCAGAAGAACAAGTTTGTTATGGATAAACTCTTCATGAAGTGACAACAGCTTTTAAAACCAGCTATATTTAAATGATGTAATATTCACAAAACCAATACCAACCTCGAGGTTTTGAAGGAACATTGATTCATATATATTTGTTCATATAGAAGTATACATATGTTTTAGGTACTTTAATCTTGCTATAACAAAACACCCTGATCTAGGCAACTTTAAAGAGAAAGCATTTAATTTGAGATTTACTGATCCAGAAGGTTAGAGTCTTTGTTTTTATGGTGGAGAGCATAATGACAACAGGCATAGCTCTGGGTAGTGGCTGAGAGCCAACATCTGGGAACCAGAGAGATTTGTTTTGGAATGGCATGGGCTTTTTAAACCACAGTGGACAATGAGGACTGCTGAGAAGTCAAGAACAATGACACTGGGTTTTGATCCTACTGTACGTACTGGCTTTGTAGGAGCCTAGGCAGTTTGGATGCTCAACTTACTAAACCTGGAAGGAGGTGGGAGGTCCTTGGACTTCCCACAAGGCAGGGAACCCTGATTGCTCTTTGGGCTGAAGAGGGAGGGGGACTTGATTGGGAGAGGGGGAGGGATATGGGAGGCAGTGGAGGGGAGGAGGCAGAAATCTTTAATAAATAAATAAATAAGAAAACAATAAAAAAATAAAACCATAAAGCCTAACCTAGTGATACACCTCTTCCAACACCTCCTAATTTTCCACAAAATATTTGCCTGAGGCCAAAGCAGTCCAACTTATGAGTTTAGAGGAGTAATTCCCATTTAAACCACCAGAACATGTAGGAGTATATACACATATCCATGTCTAGTATATATGTATACACAATTTTTCTTTTTAAAATTTAACCAATCATGTTACAATAATTTTTAAAAAATGAAACCTGTCCAATTATACCTATTTAAAATTGCATGCAATACATTTACTCATCTGTATCTAATACAATTTTCTTCTACATTTGTGTGAAATTACTTTTACATTTATTGATAAATTTAAAGATTAAAATATTATCATATTATTAGCAGGAAATAAAAAGTTCAATTAAGTTTTATTTTTATTAAAAATTTCACCATTTAGTTAATTCCAGAAGTTGTCCAAGTTGATAATGAAAAATGACCTTCCTATTTATCCAAATGGCACATGACTTACCACAAAGGTCCCTTCACTTTTTTGTCTTGATGTACTATTTTGTCATATACTGAACAATAAAGCAATAATCTTAATTTATTGTTTACTAACCAAAAGCTAAAAAAAACCAAAATTAATGTATCTATAATTCCATTTTACTCTTCATTTTCTTATGAATCCTCTTCATTATATTAAATTTTGAATTGCTTATTAATAATATGCCAGTCACAATTCTTAGGTTTATATTATTGAATTGAATTAGTGTGTATTGAGTTTCCAATTACTTAACTAAAGCATCTGTGATATTGTATGACTTTGGTCACCTAATTTAATCTTGAAACAGTGTTAGCTGCACGTTTAAATATTTCTGTATACAAGTCATCATTTTAAGTATTAAGTGAGCTACCCTTTCATAACTTGAAAAACGGTTTAATATTCATAAATTTCAAAGGTTTATTTCCTCTACAAAGTCGTGTTCTTTACCTTCTATGTAATTAATTGCTTCTTGTAACTTAGTAACAACAGCAAATTGGCAGAATTAGAAAGTTCTCAATAAATTCAAAATTAATATGTGTTCTGCAACTCAAAGTGTTCTATATTCAAGGGTCTGGGAAAGGTCATGTAAAGTATGTCCTCAGTATGTTCAGTTGAGCAAACTCCTCGACCAGCGAGAAAGAACAACCACCACAAGAGGATTCTTCTCAGATCACGCTTTAATTGGAGTGCCCTTGGTTGAAGGAGCACGAAGCGAGAGGGGCAGGGAACAAGGGGCAGGGCGCGAGAGGTGCTGTCCGAGAGCACTAAGGCAGCTGCTTATATAGGGAATTGGCACATGGGTCGCCCTGTGATTGGTTGCCACCATCAGCTGACACCAGAATGCGTCGGGATAGGCCTAGGGACCATTATCCACCGCGCATGCGGGAAACAGGGGACACGCAGCTCTCAAAGGCATAGCCAAATATGGAGTTGTTTATTTCCAACAAGACAGGATGTTGGTGCCATCTTGTAATGGCGATCCTGTCTGGCTCGCTACATTCAGTCTCCTGTTTTCACTAGAAACTGAATCATATTCAGTAGAGATGATTTGTGTACTCAGCCCTTCTGTAGACACAGTGCCTCCCAGGGACATACATTTATCTCAAATCTGGCTCATCCCTATGAACTGGTGACTCATCTTTTTCTTTATGTTTACTAAATAACTGGATGTATTTGTTAATGGCTTCTGTTATTGAAGATTTTGGGTCTCTCATTCATCAGGTAGAAGCCAGGTATTTACCTAATCACTATCAGATTCAAAAGCAGAGTGGAGTACCAGTTATAAGAAAGGCTTTGAGAACAGATCATGAACTATCATCCTGAGCTTTCTGATAGCATGGTACTTATCTAATTCTTACATTCAATTATCACTACACACATATTGCACTTGCATGAAACCCACCGCTGTGGTATTTATGTTAACAGTAGATTTAGAATTTGTATCTTTAAGCTTTGGATTTTTAAAAGCATCTTTAACATTTTTTTTTTTTTCAAATGGCAAAGCAAAGTATACAGTTTGGCAAACATGCAATCTCTTTTTATTTATGTTGAACCATCTGTTTCTGGACGTTTTGAAGCTTATCTTCCAATGTTAAAACATCTATGGGAAGGAAAAAAATTCACAAGCTGCTTGAAAGCTTTGCCAATTAGTTTTAACTTCATAAAAAAGAATGACAACCTGATGAATGTCATCACAGAACATATCCATATCATTACTTCAAAATTTGGCAGTTATAAAGGCATTCATAAAAGCAGTAATTAAAATTAGCAGAAAAAGGCAAACTGCTTCAACATGGTGTCTCCAACAGAAGCGTAGTCTTATGTGCTAATGATGGATTTCAGTGCTACTGCGAGCAAGTCTTTCCACACAGGAGGGAAATTCGGTTCTTTCATTTCCTGACTGCAGTCTTCTGCAATCCATGAAAATTTAGTGCAATGTTAACGTTCGGGAGGGAGTGTGGTTCTCTCTGTATTGCTGCTATCCTTTTCTTTTTTGTTCTCAAATAGTAGATCTATTGTAGCTATGGAATAAGTTCATGTTTTCCTATTAAATTTCAAATGGTGAATTATAACAAAGAGAAATGTGTCTAATGAGTATCGAAAGGAAATCACTACAAATTAAGCCACAGCTCCAATACTATAGATATTATTATTGCTGATAGTGTAAGAGAGAGAAGAGGAATGAGGAATGAGCACCCTCAGCAAAACAGAAATACTGATGGGGCTGTCATCTTGAACACTGCACTAGTTAAAAATGAAACTATCAAGACATTCACATTAGGCTGCTGTATCCAGACAGTTTGCATTTAATTAGATTGCATAAAATATTTCCACTACAAATTAAATACAATGACCTTGTATTAATTGTTCAATATGAAGTACTGGTTGACTCTGCAGTGTTTTGGGGACATTATTAATCATTTTACATGGTATGTATGTTATAGAGAAAACATTTCTTTTGGGCAAATGATAGTAAAATATATTTAAAATGTAGTATTGTTTATGGGACCAAATGTAGCTGGAATGAGGTCCAAATCATTAAAGGAATATAAATTAAGTAAAACTTATGAAAAATTCACTTTATAAAAACATAGAGAATACATCTAATATATTAAAATAGACATGATCGATATCTATCTAAAGTAAGTTCTCTTCCAATTGATTACTGATATACCTGGAAAGAATATTTTTATAAAAAGCCAAGTGAAAAATGTCACTATATAACAAAAAAGAGGATAAAAATCTGCATAAAGAAAGAATCAACTCTATTCTTGTAAGAGAAAAGCTGAAGACAAAGACAAGAAGTTGAAGTGAGAGAGGCAATCGCTGGCACTGGCTCCATTTCTCATACTCAGGCTGGACAAGGATTAGGGGTAGTTAACATTCAGGAACTGTTTGACCCTTAACACCAGTGCCACAACCAGTTGTGAGCTAGAAAAAAATGAATCTTGTAACTATGAAGATGTTATGAGGACTAGCCTATACTATGAGTAAGGGGTGATCTTAGCAGCAGATGACTATGGAAATTGGGACTGGGTAGCTCAGACAAAAACTGACAGCTGTGTGTGCATGTGTGTGTACCTGTACATAGGTGTGCAAATAAATATAATTAAAAAACATTTTGTGTACCTGAAATGGGTATCTGTTATTGATGCCCATATGAAAAATGCTTTTTCAATATATAATAGCTTGTCATCAATGATTTTATCTTTTATATTCTCTAATATAAAACTTTTCTACAGCTTGAACTTTAATTTATTTTATAACAGATAATACCAGTCTATTATATATATGTGTAATCAGTATTAATTCAATTATAGCATTTTAGAATTATAAATGAGATTAAATAAACACAAATAAATTATAAAGATACTTTTTCAATATATAATAGCTTGTCATCAATGATTTTATCTTTTATATTCTCTAATATAAAACTTTTCTACAGCTTGAACTTTAATTTATTTTATAACAGATAATACCAGTCTATTATATATATATGTGTAATCAGTATTAATTCAATTATAGCATTTTAAAATTATAAATGAGATTAAATAAACACAAATAAATTATAAAGATACTGTATCACTTAAGTCTTAAAATTTAGCATTTAACAAAAATATACAAGCCTGTTAACTCAACATCAAGACATTAGTATGAACCACAGCAATGAAGTATGCATAAAATACTTTGTCAAATAGTTCTGTAACCAGAATTAATGGACCACAAAATTCATTGATCCAAGAACAATGCATTGAATGTCAACTATGTTCTGGGTATTATGTTAAAAGTGAGAAAGTAACCTTTAACTGTAGGTGAAATTAACTTCATATGGAAGGGAGAGTAAAGAGACTGAAAATAAATAGGTAACTACAAAATTTTTGAATGTTTGTCTTACTATATATTTATGCATCATTGAAGGAGATAGAACATAAATGCTATCGAGGCTGGCTAAGGAGTTAGAGGTATATGGGAACTCCTATTTTTCTTCTGTTTTTATTGTTATCAAGGTGGGGGAAACTGTGTGGAGCTAGAGATAAGAGTGGACATGCTGAAGATACATTCAATATGTATAAAAATTTCAAAAATAAATAAAAAAGCAAAATTTAAAATTAAAAGTTCAAATGAAATAGAAAGATATTATAGTACTTTTTATTTCTTCTTAGTTGGTATTAGTTAATGTGATTTACTCCAGACCTTCAATATATTTTACATTAGTCTTTATAGATGGGTAGGTATGGTTCAGGGAGGTGTATGACTTTAGTAACTGAAACAGACTCAGTTAATATCCCATTAATACAGTGAGCATACTGTCCATGAATTCCACTCTACAGCAATTTTCCATTTGGGAATTCCCTTCAACCAATTGTAACCATGTCTTGTGCTTCCCCTGTAAAATATTGAGAGAGACACAGAAATGCAGATACACACACTCACAGTTTCTTCTCAAATATTTCTTAAATCACCTATAATAAAAGTTCTGATCAAGAGTGTTTTCATCTACAGAGGATGTTAAATGATAAGTGAAAACATTTTCCCATCACAACTCAGACAGAGGCCAGGGAAATTGATGAAGAGGTTATAGTGAAGAAGATTAAATCTCATAACACAAAGTGGTCTGATGTAAATATTCAATAACCATGTGATTGGGAAACACTTACTGAGGAACAGAAAGTGTTTATGCACTTTGTTCCTTTGTGACACAAAGCTCTAAAATTTAAATCATACAATTGCAAATGTCTAAAGAAATGGAGAAAGACAATCTGATTTTAGTTCCTTGTCATTTAATTAATTCTATACCTTAGAAAGCTGTGATACTCTTTACATCCTGACTTTTAAAGTGGGGAATAAATAATGTCATTCAACATCAGTTTGAGAAAACTATTAACTCTATAACCTGCCTTTATAATGCTTTGTTTTAATTTATCATACCTGGTCGTACTTATGATAAAGTATAGAATTAGTTATTCTATATAGTGAAAATATCATTTATCCTATGTATTGTATATTCTTTTTATGATTCATTACACAGTGTTGATATCCTCTGCACTGTTCTAGGTAACAAATGTTGATCTCTTAATCAAAGAAAGTGGTTTGACTCCTCTGAGGTCCAGTCCTACTGATTCATATTCACTAAAAAGAGAGCAATAGGTCTTGAACAGTATACTGTGCTAGCCTCTGTGTACCTGTGATTGGGTTTGTGTGATGAATGAAATAATTTCCTCAGCAATCATATTCAAAGGAGATCTTTCAAGAGGACAAGCGAAAACTTTCAAAATCCCAAAGTAATTGTTACCTAGTGCTTCCTCGGTGCCCTAAATATTTATACACTGTGAGACTTTGAAAAGAAAAGTAATAAGGAAAAATATCAACCAAGGAACTTCTTGACTTCCTACAATTTAAAGGCAAGCATATGGAAAAGACAAGGCAACACCAAAAAAACAAGGTCATTGAATCCTAGCTTTCAAATTTCATGAAAATGGAGAGAACAACAGATTGCATTCAGTAAAAAGAATCTTGAATTCTCCTCTTCTTTTTTTTTATGTTTGATCAAATAGAGCAAAGTCCATTCTGTACTATTTTTGTTTTACATAAATAATCATTAGGGAAGAAAAAATAATATTTAAAGAGTTTTATATTAACATTTAGTATTACATAAAACATAAATAAAAAAGAAATATAATTTAATGAATCTAAGGGAAAGAGTATGTTGACATTCAGTAACTTTTACATCTGCTTCTAGTTTTTAACCAATATAGTTATAAATACTTTAACTGTTTATAGAAGTTCATGATCTTCTACCACTGTCCTTCATACTGTCTCCCTATGCTCAATGAAGAGTTTAGTGAGAGGTAATGCTTTACTCATAAGAGCTCTAAATAATTTGGAATAACTTTGCAACACTCAACATCAGTGTTATATTTGAATAATATGGGGGTTTGATGAACAGAATTTTAGAATATCTGCTATTAAATTCAAACATTGAGGTCATGTTTCAAGAAACCTTAAAAAAAAGTTCATAGCCAGGCGGTGGTGGCGCACGCCTTTAATCCCAGCACTCGGGAGGCTGAGGCAGGTGGATCTCTGTGAGTTTGAGACCAGCCTGGTCTACAGAGCTAGTTCCAGGACAGGCTCCAAAACCACAGAGAAACCCTGTCTCAAAAAAAAAAAGTTCATAAAACCTCAATTCAATTGGTGCAAGGAGAAGGACACTAGAAAGCACCCATATCTATCCTTGTGTGAGCCTTTGCCATTCATGTCAGAGTCAGTTTTATCACCAACACAACAGTCTTGAGTTCATAAAAAATGTTTTCTTAGCTATCAGTACATTTAAGAGACATAATTTTTGTTTTTCCAGAAACTGGTTGCTATGTTCATATAATTTAGTTTCAGAATTTTCAAGTATTGAATTTTTTAAATATTAATTTAAACAAAAGTAGTTCAGTTTATCATCCTAAGGATTATATTTGTATCATGTTGGGGTAACTGTTATTTAATATGTGAGACCATGATTTACATAAATGAATAAACTATTATACCCATCATAAAATATAATGAAGAAAATTTATTAATAATGAAATTCCAATCAGGTCATGTCTTTAAACAACCTCACACACTAGTACTTTAGGTGTGTATTCATATTTTATCATATTTTCCATAAACAGAAGCTGACAAGAAATTTAAAAGGAGAAAAAATATTTTTCCATCACTAAGTAAATAAAACGTGGTAACAAAATCCTCAATGACCTTTATATTTTTTTTGTTTCCCATTTTGCTTTTAAGGGATAGTGATTGAGACCTGACTTGATACTGGGCTAAAACTCCAGTTTCACAGCCTACTTACTTTACCCACTTCATACAATTCAACAAATTCAGAATCACGTGCTTTGATGAGTTTTAATATTGTTTCTTTTATTTCATCATACAACTGTCTATATTTGTTACCAGCCTCATGTCTAAGCATCATATCCATCAATTCTCATGTCCTATCAAATGTAGTCTCTTTTTTATATTCTTGTAGTATATATGAACATTATTCTTTTGTTTCACTTTTCATTATTGTGTATTTCTTGAGGCTTCATTAATGAGATCCTGAGGGACCTAATAGGAAACAGACACCCGTGAGTCGTGGGGTAGTTTTATCTAAGGAATGGAATTCTCTAGGGAAGACAGTAGATATCTTAATTTTATTTAGTAATCTCCTTTGTGGAATTAAAAGTTGATAAATGAAGAAGATCATCATACTCTCTGCATGTTTACAGAGTTTTCATAACTTCATAAAATCACTAAATGTCAATAAGTAGGTAGACTACTTTAATAGTGTTCAAATCAGGAGATATGTGGCTACACAGCTTCAATGCTCACATGAGATAATTCTCTCCACTATTGGCCACAGCAAATAATGCACAGACTTGTACTTGTCACCCACCAGAGTGTTGTAGGAGACCACTTATTGGTTCTTGGCAGCTCAGACTTGAAATAACAACACAGAAACTGTATTAATTAAATCAGTGCCTGGCCCATTAGCTCTAGCTTTTTATTGGCTCTTACATCTTAATTTAACCCATTTTTATTAATCTATGTATCACCTCACCATGAGTCTGCCGGGAAATGTTCCAGCACCTGTCTCCGGTGGGGCTACATGGATTCTGCCTACCTAAGTTCTCCATGCTACAGATCCAAAGAAGTTCCTTTATTCATTAATGACAGTCAAAGCATACTGATATATGTGAATTTTATAAAAATGTTTTCTTAATATATATTAATTTCTCAAAGTCATGAGTGTTGTACTTTTTTTCACATTTAGATCTTCTCATTTACGGAATGATTCATTTTCCTAAAAAGCACAACCAATTCAATTTCAGGAATACGTGACAGGACTGATGTTGATAGGGCAGCCATTTTGCAAAGGTATTTTTCCAAGCTCCTATTCTCCTTTTCAAGTCTGAATATTCGGTACTTTTGACTTTACTCAGTTTTTCCACTGAATCTTAACCTGCACATTTGCTGAGAACTTGACTGCAAACAAATTAAGAACAGCAGTGCCTGTCAGGAAATCAAATCATTCTTACTTTTGTTTAAATTTAATTGCACAGTGGTGAAGAGCCTGGCATGCTCTCTTTTCTCTGGTTGTGCTCTTTTGTACCTGATAGCTTACCCTATGGCAAACAATTTGGAGGCAAAACTTAATGCATCTTCTTATACTCTTGGGGTGTTTATTTCTATAAAATCTTACAGCAGTATTTCTCAAAATGAGCATATGAACAACAAAACCCTTGTTAAAGTGAAGCTTTTGATTTACTAGTGCTGGAATAGAGAACTGAGGAGTTAAGATTTCCCCAAGTTCGTGTATATATCAGGTAATGCTGGTAATAGAGAAACAAGTAGCAGGTATTTAAAGCATTTGTTCTTTCTTTGTAGCAGAAAATGACTTTGTAGTAATGCCACATTACTTTGATATATGCTCCCACTTTAAACACAATAAGCTAAATGTCAAAGAACAAACTGAAAGATACTGAGAGAATTTGTAACCCATCTTTTTGTTGTTCGTTTCAAAAAGCATAAGCAGTAAAGGTATAAAGAATTTTGTCAGTTTCAAGATGTTTTGCAACACATGAATGAGATAAATGTTTCAAAATTTATTCACACTCTTTTAAGTTCTCTGACTTAAAATACCCAGTTTAACACTTGAGTTCATCGTCTCTAAAATCATATGTGTTATGCTTCTTGTTCCCCTATAGGCACAGTACAAAGACTTGTCATGGGAGTATTTGCTTTTGTGTAGTTAACCATTTAGCCAAGATTTGCTTTATACTTGTCTGCCTGAGGATAATTCTTCAAGCTATTTTTGTTCTGTTTTTAGATGTTTTTTTTTAAATCTTAGCTAACCCATTGAGAAGACACTTAGAGTGGCAATTAAAAACAACATATGCTCCTCTAATGATGCAAATAACTATTTTAATAATTGCAGTTTGAAAGGTAGTGCTTATAGTTGCAAGTATACTTAACAACACCTAAAATAGTAGACGTCAATAGCTATATTTAAAAGGTACATGGGAGAAAATATTAATATTAAAAAAGAATCATAAGAAGTATATATTTGGTGATAGTTACAATATCATTGTTCACAACATAGTGAAAGATACCATATACTATTAAGGCTCTAGACAAAAAAAAAAAAAGAAAAAGAAAAGAAAAGAAAAAAATGGCTCCCAAATAGAGTGGCACTATTAGGAGGTGTGGCCTTGTTGGAGTAGGCAGGTATGACCCTGTTGGAGAAAGTGTGTCATGAGTAGACAGGCTTTTAGTAGGTTTTGAACATATGCTCAAGCCAGGCCCAGTATCTTTGACCACTTCTTATTATCTGCAAGTCAAGATATAAGAACTCTCAGCCTCTTCTTGCTCACCATGTCTGCCTACACGCTACTTTGTTCCCCTCCATGTCATTAACAAACTAAATATCTGAACTGAAAGCAAGCCACCCCAATTAAATGTGTTTTTTATTAAAAACAAACGGGCTCTAAGGAGAAATACAAAACTGAGAAATAACTTATAATTAAAAGAATACTGAAAGTTCAGAACTTGAATTTGTAAATAATTTTTAGAGTCCACTAAAAAAGGAAATGAAAGATCTTTTGTTCAAAATTTAACACATTTTGATGCATCATATACACAGAACATTAATGTATGTAATCCATCTAAGAATGGAATCAGTGTGGGTATATTGGTTTCATGCATGAGAATATATTTCTAACATGGAAACCTTAAGACTCCAACCACTTTATTGAGGTGGCTTTATTTGTATAATAAAGCAGGAGAAGTCATAGAAGACTACCTGGATCAATTCTAATTTCTAATTTGACATTTTTATGACATTGAGCAGCTGAAGTGGATTAATTAATCAGATACTTAAAATTATTCTAGATTCCACCAGTCTTAACAGATCTAGGTATTTTCTATGCTTCTCTTTCTGTTTGTTTGAAACCTTACAATTCAGAATGAAGTTCATTTTGTAAACAAAACACAGTACAAGTAATTAAGTTGCATTCATTTAAATGCAATTATCTGGAATATGTGTGTGAGCTATGTTTGTTTTCCAAGACAGGGCCAATTTTATTCTGTTTGGAAACTGGTGTCATCTTTCTAGGGCTCCTCCTGAATGTTTAGACTCACACACTCCTCCTCTCTCATCCTCCCCAGTTGCTCATATCTATTCATCTCTCTTCTGGGTTCTAAATTTTTTTTCAGTTCTTATCAGAAGAGCTAAAAACAACTTGGTAACTTTGAAACCTATTTTCTGCTTTGGTATATTGTATACATGCATGATATATATTAACTCACTCTCTGAACTACAGAAGCAACATATTCTTTTAGCGATGCTTCAACGTCTTTAGCAAAATCATAGCAATTATTTAGTATATTGAGTCAGTTGTGAATTTTACTGATTATGGATTATATAATATTCAGTTAAATCCTAAAAAATAGACAACTTCAATTTACAATTCTGTAAAAAATCTGTCTCTTGGGGAGGTATAAACAATGTATATAAACCTTTCATCATAAAGTCATGAAGACAAGCCAAAATATGATTCCACCAAAGTTTGCCCTGCAGAACCATTTATTTGCAGCACATGGGTGAAAGGTTATCCATAGGAACAGGGCTACTCTGAAGTATCTCCATCCCACATTTATGAAAACTTATAAGAGCCATTTTGATGGAGCCTCTTTTAAGCAGCCCATCTCTAAATGATATTCCCCAGAACCTCTTAAGAACAGGACGCTATGTCTCACTAGGTCACAATTTCATGCAATAGACTGGAAGGATGGCCTGGAATATCTGGGGAGAGTCCAGTGAGCTATTACATGTCCTTCTCTGAGATAATGTTAGTGTTCTTTTGTCTCCATCCTGATGGCCTCTTGTAAGCAGTCACAGCTGGTGTGCTATATAAGGTAGCACTTAGGCTTGGTGGAAAACACTCTGCAACCAATAATTACCACAGTCCATACAACTATCTCATTATATATGGCCACTTTAAGTTATTCACTGAGAGAATGTCATAGCTAGATTGTATTTCCATTAATTTGGCATTGTTTTGTTGTAGTTCTTCATGCACTTACTAAATGGTGTATAGTGTTCATTTAAGAACAAGCTCTCACCTAAAAGGAATAAGAGATTGTTTAATCTAAACTCAGATTTGAGTGGCCATGGCTTGAAAACACAGATTTAAATTTCTCCAAATCCAATGATTCTACATGGAATTGGTTTCAATGATATTTTATAATAAACAATGAAGAAATGTCATATCAAATTATTTGGAAGTACTGAAGGGAACATTGAGTATGCAGTTACAACGGAGGGGATCTGTCATAGTCCGCAAAGGATATTTGATAGCATTTCTATGACACCTCTATGACTGGAGAATAGGAGTTGCTTAAGTTTAGCCATTTCGAAGGTTTTTGCTATTAAGACATTTTATTAAGTTTGCAGTGCACAACGCCTGTCTGTGCTCTATGCTCTACCATGCAGTTCACGAGCCTCAGGCAAGGGGCTGGAGATTGAAACACACAAAGACACAGAGAGAGAGAGACAGAGACACAGACCTCTGGTAAGAAGCCCTTTATTCAATAGCACCATGGAGGCTTATATACCCAAAGTCAAGTGGGCCAACAGGTGAAAACTTTATCCTCTGATCCTCAAGACAAGGCAACACGTGCTCGTGAAGCAGAGCTGGTAAACAACTTTGACACAGCTTTCAGTAACTCAAATCAGAAGAAAAGTAAAGATCTCTAGCAGGGAAGAGCAGCTGGAGGCCAGAACTCCAAATGGTCCCAACATCAATTTATCTGCTGCTAGTCATGTGATATTGGGTCCAACACAAATGTGGGCAATGAATAGTCCATTGGGGACAAATGATAGGCCAAAATAAATTGACTATAGACCTTCATCCTTTTAAACCCACAACACTCAGTGAAGTTTTACTTCACTCAATCTACCCAGAAATTCTTATTTACAGTTGCCCTCTGCTGTTCAAGCATCACATTTTTTCATGGGAGGGACACATAAGTAAGTACTCATTTGATATTATAATGCCCAAAGTAGCTAGAGCATTCCATCTTTGTTATCTTACATAGACGAGGCTAAGTAGTAGATTGATAAGCAGTTCTAGAGAAAAGAATAGCTGTTAAAGACATTTAAGGATGAAAAACTTGGTCTTATAAAGCTGTCACTTTATATACTCAGTGAAAACAAACCCCTCCCCCAAAAGTCTTGAAAATGAAAAAGAAAAGAAGGTTTCAGGAGTGAGGAGATCCTAGGAAAACATGTCTGCTATAGTAAGAGAGTACATTATATTGACTAAACAGGTGTGTATGTATGTACATATACACAAATGCATACATGCTTGCACACATATACAAGTAATAAGAGTGGAAATAGAGCACATTAATTTGAAGCACTGTGGGAAAGAGTGTATGGAAAAATTTAAAGGAAAAAATTTTGGATAAAATTATTATAATTAACAAGCTGTTAAATTATATATATATACACATATATGTGTGTATGTATATATAATCCAACAATCAGATAAATCATTTATATTCCAAGAATTTTGAAGCAATCTCAATCCAATGAAAAGGATCGGAGCTACATATGATGATTTAGAAACCTTTGTGAATACTTCACACATAAACTCTACTCAAGTTTTGATGCACTGTTAAACTCTATTTAAACGCTATTTCTTTTGCTCTTCGGGAACATGTGCTAAAAGCTCTCACCTGCAGTAAGTTGATAATAGACTTGTGCAATTAAATAAAGAGATGTTGGGAAGTGAGATGCTTATCTGGAAAAGTTAAAGTGGAAATTTACTGCTAAATTGTAGCAAGAAAATGTGATCCACTACATTAGAATTGGCTGCTTCAATATATGTTCATATGTATTTCAATATTCTAGCAATTTTCTACATATATATGTGTGTATGTGCATGCTTTAGATCCATATTTTCTTTGGTTTATTAGCAAAGATACCCCAAATGATGAAATATCCAAGTAGGAAAGGAAATACTGTCAGATGGTATTTCTAATATAATTCTCCAATAAAGGAAAAAGTATGCCCTAGGTCCTGGTAGATATAAATAATTTTAAGAGTGTCAAAAGAATATGAGATGATCTGGAATATAATTAAGTACCATAAATTAAGAATTAGATTTAAACAAAACAAAAATATTGTACTGTTTTGAAAATTGTTAAAGAATACCTAACTCAAAATAAAACCCAACAGGAAAAAATAGGTGATTAGCAACAAAGATATTAAGATTACATTCAGAGTATAAAATAATTTTAATCCTCAATGATATAGGCATCAAATGAACAAATAAAAAAATATTGCAGTCTATTTCCTACTTTCTCTTCTATCAGGTTCAATGTGGTCGGATTTATATTGAGGTCTTTAATCCATTTGGACTTGAGTTTTGTGCATTTTGATAGATATAGATCTATTTTCATTCTTCTGCAGGTTGACATCCAGTTATGCCAGCACCATTTGTTGAAGGTGCTTTCTTTCTTCCATTGTATACTTTTAGGTCCTTTGTCGAAAATCAGATGTTCATACATTCGTGGGTTAATATCTGGGTCTTCTATTTGATTCTATTGGTGCTTCCAGGTGTCAGCTTCTATAGAGGTGAGCTAGGTCGTATTTCACATGTATTTCAGTTTCTGTCTTTCAAATGTGCTCAATACTTTCAATGAAAATCATGAAAATTTTATGGTAATTATGAATGGTTATTTTGTTTTTATTAATCCATCAGGAAACATTCCACATAACAGAGAAAGTCATAAGATAGGTTGGATCCTTTCCAAGTAATTTATGTAGACAATCAGATGGTAGACGGATTATGTTTCACATATCCACTGTGGTTTGAATTTATTTCTAAGATGATATATCAGAAATTTCACCCTTTGAGAATACATGATGAGGTGTTAGAACCCTTTTCATAGTTGGCCTACAGGATGTTATTATGATTCGGGGGGAAAAGTTGGGAATTTGGGGGTATGAAAGAAGGAAAAACCTCGTGTGAAACTGGCTGAAGTACCTCACCAGCAGTGAAGCAAGGCTTCCATCAGTTAAAAACTCCTCAAAAGCCAATGTCTTTCCTACCATAAAAACAGAGTTTTCGAGAAATCTCAGAAGTTTCCAGATTTACTTGAAATAATATAAACTGAACTTCTTAGGCAACCTTAGTGATTTCTATTAAAGATTAAATTCATCCACAGCATCTCGAGAACCTACCTACAAAGTTCCCTTACAAAAACAGGAAAATAAAAACTTATGGCAACAACCTTCGAAGATGATTATAAACTTGTGCTCTATTTTTGAACTAAACCATATAAATGGCATCAATTTTCATTAATTGTTCTTAAATAAACAGATAGATAGAGATATACAAAGAGAGATATGCATATATTTCCCTAAATGTAACTTGCACAATCCATAAAATGTTACTTGTATATATGTTTGTCAAGGAAATTATGAGCACAGGTAAGTGTGGCTTTCATTGTTCATCAAGAAGACCACTCTTTGCAACAAACATAGACTATTAATGAAAATGTAGAACCAATAAAAATGAAGAGTGTAAATCATGGTTCCAAGGATATATCTGTCACACACTCCTTCACCTATGGCTCAGAAAACATAATGCATGATAGGGCAAAAGATGGTAGGAGCCATGGTATTTGATTTTCTAGCCTATGAATGTGAAAAACTATACCCATAAAATCTCACAAACATGACTGCCCAAATATTAGCTCAACAAGATCACCAACAATGTATATCCTAAAGTGAACATGGAAAGCTTAAGTTAAATATTTTTAACATAGTGACTGCTATCTCATAATATTCTGTGACAAATGATTTGATTATGTCTAGTTTAAAACTATTGTGACAATATAATAGTTTAAATATAGTGTCAGAAAATTAGCTTAATATTTAAAAAAATAATTATTGTTTTGTATTACAAATGGAATGTGTATGAGAAGACTTGAAATCCCTCCACAGCTATGAAGATAGCAAGACAAGTAATGTGCAAAGATACAAGGATCCGCGTGATGGAGTGTAGGCTCTACTAATTCATGCTCTGAAAATGATGAGAGAGGTTTCCACTCCCTCTTGGGAAGCTCTAACGAGAATTAAGTTTGGCTAGTTGGTTAATAGACCGGGCAGACCTCCTGTGATTCTCTAATGAGCTTTGGCTCTTGTTATTTGCAGTGTCAATGTGAGATCTCTTCCTGGTGCAGAAATGACAATGGAAAAACTTCTTTTTGTCAGGGATAATATGAAGTCTATCATAATAAACTTCAGCATAAGAAAAGATGCTATGATAAAGTCTGATATTATGATTAAATAGTTGCTGCCTACCTGTAGCTGATATCTGTTAGTATATATGTTGATTGTTGTAAAAATCAGTTTCCTAGTTTCTAAAATCAAGAGTTATTGTAATAAGAGCGGCGGGACTGCTTCCCCAGCACCCGGCCGCCCACACTGCTAGCTTTACCCGAAATAATTACACAGAAACTGTATTCTTTTAAACACTGCCTGACCCATTAGTTTCAGTTTCTTATTGGCTAGCTCTTACATATTGATCTAACCCATTTCTATTAATCTGTGTAGCCCAGGAGCTGGCTTACCAGGAATGATCTTAACCTGCGTCTGTCTGGAGTGGGAGAATCATGGTGACTCACTGACTCAGCTTCTTTCTCCCAGCATTCTGTTCTGTTTTCTCCGCCTACCTAAGGGTTGGCCTATCAAATGGGTCTAGGCAGTTTCTTTATTAATAAGAAATCACTTTCACATCAAAGAGTCATAACTCATTCACTTCACTCATCAAGGAAGTTTTTATTTAGGGAAGAAATAATAAAAATACTTGATAAGATATATGGAGAATAATACAATTTAAAAAATGCCTACTACATTCTAGGGAAGGACATAAGCTTTATTAAATATTCTTATACTTCTAATATTTTATCCTCTGTATACTTCATTTAAATTGTGTACAAATCATTTATATTTGGTATTCTATCACATCATGCCTTCAATAACAATGATTCATAAAGTCATTACTATAGTTTGGTTGAATTTCATAGATAAATATATGAAGATATTTATGCATATTTAGATGTATTGGGCCTTAGCATGGTGTTAAAGTAAACACAGTTCTTCAGTTTAATTTTAATTACAATTTCCTCATTATTTAATATTTTCATGTAAAATTTTTGTGTTCATACTATGTATAAATGAAGTTCTAACCTTGCGCTTTCTTCAGTGAGTTGGATTGTATTTCATACTTACCATGAGATATGCCCAGGGGTCCTGGATAGTGTTTCACTAATAGCAAAAGAAACTAAGACTCAGAACACTAGAACCAAGTCTGTATGCAGTATGCTCACAGACTTCCACTTTGTGTCATTCATTTAACTAGAAACTTTATAAATATCAAAGGCGTAAATGCATTCATCTGAATATATTAACCTTCGGTAATATATACAGGTGTCTATTCTGAGTTTAGCAAGATACAAATATAAAATTTGGCACCAATTAATTTACTAAAATACCTTATAATTGAGTATATATTTTAAATCTGACATTAAACAAACATGTCTCAGAAAAAGGTAAAGTTTTGAGCTTCATTTCTCATATCATTCTTTTTTAAATTTCATTCACCACACATCAAATTGTAATATATATCAGGTATCATATGCTGCCTTAATTCTTTCTCACAAAACATTTCTTAGTATTTCTACAAGCAGCTAAGGTTAGTTCTACTCCTAGTGTCTACTCTGATGCTCAGCTGGTTTTCAAGTGTTTTGATACAATTAAGATTTTAATGAAATTTTATGCAAAAAAATTTGTTATTAAATAAATTTAATAATTGTTGTCTAGGATTTTAAATGTTTATTATACCTGAACAGTCAATGTCCACTTGAATTTAATTTATGCTACTTACTCTGTTATCTTTTTACAATTTTACATTAAGCTAAATTACTCACAAAGAAGTCATGCTTATATATAATGACTTGAATCTTTGATAAATAATTGTTTTTAAATGTTCTTTTCTGGTATTAAGATGTCAGTGATTAAATTTTGCCTATTTTAGTCATTAGTATTAGATTGTACTTGTTTAAGAACTGCTATCTATCTCCCTTCTTTGTAATCACCTATTCATATTTTCATTGTATTAATTTGTTTAATTTTCATATATTTATATATTATATTGAGCATATTGCATGTAGCAGACAATATATAGAACGTAAAGCATACTAAAATATGTAATCAGCAAAAATCAAGCAAAGGATGTAATAAATAGTTCAGTGAAAAGGCAGATCTGATCTCAAAACTTGAAGTACAAATGAGTAACAAGCATATAAAAACATTTTCAACATCACATCTTATTATCAGAAAAATCTTATTCCAAAATATATTCAGATTTTACCTTAGTCATTTCAAAATAGCATGTTAAAGACATCCTTCTTTTTCTCCTACAAATTGCTCTGTATACCAGTTGACCTTGAACTCACAGAGATCTATCTGTCTCTGCCTCCTCAGTGCTGTGATTAAAGGTTTGTGCCACTATCACCTGGCAGAAAATCCTTCTTTGAATCTCCTAATGATAATTTTTCAAAATATTATATGACTAGACATAAGTTGGTACATCCAAACTTTAATTTAATAATTTATGTTTTTTTAAACATTTTATTTTATTTACACAGTATGCTATAGTAGGGGCAGAGAGAATGGATATGGGTTTTGGAGATAGTCAGAAAAGAGTATTAGATTCCTTGGAACTGGACATACAAACAGTTGTTAGCCAAAAAAATGTGGGACTAAACTCAGGTCCTCTCCAAAGATGAAAGAATTTTTTTCTTTAACTTTTTTTTAAGTGAAATTAGATTTTTTTTAATATAATGTATTCTGATTATGGTTTTCCTTCCTCCAGATCCTCCCAGATCCTCCGCACCTTCCACCCGTACAAATCCAAATCCTTTCTTGTTATCTCTCTTTAGAAGAAAAATCACTAATAATGATAATAATAATAATAGTAACAATAATAAAACACTTGGAAAATTGACTCAGCGGTTAAGAGCACTGTTGCTCTTCTAGAAAACTCAGGTTCAGTTCCCTACAACCACATGGTATTTTACAACCTTCAATTTCAGGAAATAAGATGCCCTGTTCTGCCTTTCCTGGGTACCACGCATGCCCCAAGACACAGACATAAATCAAGGAAAAACACCCATACATACAAAACAAAATAATTTTAAAAATAATAAAATAAGTCAGAATAGGACAGAAGAAACAAAAAAATTGTCACAAAATGGGCCATCTTTCAAGTCCCAATAAAATTGTATAAAATCTACTGACTTAAGTGTCAACTATTAAAAAGCACCGTGAAAGATTTTATGTAAGGTCCACTTAAATTCAGGAAGCTTAGTTTTAGTGTTGTTATTTATTAACTCTTTAGTTTAAAAAATGACAAGTTAATAACTATAAACATTAACACCCTTTCAGGTATCTTTTTAATACAAAACATTTGAATATAATTTCAGCAAATACTGTTCAAGTATAATATTTGTGAAATCTATTATGTGGGCTATGGGAGCCAGAAGAATCAGGTATGTATGTGGGAGAGGGAAGGATCAAGGAAGATACTGCAGGGAGAGATAGCTAGAATTGGGGCCATTTAGAGTGAGTTGTGGAACCCTAGTGCAGTGGAAATTTTCTGGAATCCATGAGGCTAACCCTAGTGAGGACTCCTAGTAATAAAGGAGAGGTAGTCTGAAATAGCCATATTTTGTAGACAGGCAAGGTTTCTAGTGGTGGTAATGGGTTGCATTCTGGTGGGATTTTGGTTGAGAGAATCTCATGTATCTAGACCCGTAAACAACCCAAGCTGATGGTAGGACAGTGTTAGGGTCCGTAAGATGTCCCATAAAATACCACCAGTCATGTGTGTTATCGTCAAGAGCAATTTACTAAAATTCCAAGATTTGGGGGGTGGTACACGACAGCTACCCACAAGGTTCGTAACCCCCCCCCCGCTTTTAAAGTGGGTTGGGAAATTTTAGGGAGATTAGTCTGGGAACTGATTGGTGGGTTTAAATAAAAAGTTTACAGGTTGTTATAGGCTTGCTTGGTTGTTCAGTGGTTAGGGGATTTTCAGCTGCAGGGTGGGAGAAGCTATCTTAAGTTCTCTTAAGCTTGTGCAAGGTAGTGGGGCACCCTTTGATTGGTTGACCCTGGTTTGCCAAGAACTGCTTGCTCAGCAGCGATTGGTTCCAGTAAACTGAACCTTTGCAGGGGATATTAGAAACATATCATGGCTTTGGTATGGCTCCCTGGCCCTCTCAGACCGAAGGTCACTTTCACAAAGCTGACTATGGGTCCCATTGCTTAGAATAACATCCACACAGCTCACTGAATGGAGAGAAGTTGGCTGATGCCTCCATGGAGCCTTTCTTAATTCTGGTCTCTTTGGTATGGGAAGGTTCTCTGTAGGTTTTCTACAGGCTACCGAAAGAAAAACTTGGACAGCAAACCAGTTATAAAATCAATCGTCCTGCTACAATCTGTCTAGCCTGCAAGATGTACTGGGACAATGACGGTGCAGAATTTGTAGAAATGGCCAAACAGCGTTTGGTTTATCTTCAGAACCATGCCATGAGAGGATGCACATTCTCTGCACTTCCTGGATGGGCAGGAGCCAGGGACTGGATAGCTTGGACTCCTAAGGTAGAACCAAACATGATCAACCAACAGATAGATGATAGATAGAAGATAGATAGATAGATAGATAGATAGATAAAGAATAAATGAATACTATTCATACAGTGTCTAAAGAATTCAATTTTGCATACTGAATCCTATTTAAATAATCAAGTGAGGAATGTTTCATTTAAGAAAAACTTCATATTGAAGATTAAGAACTTCATTTCAGATCACTTCAGAGATAAGAATTTGAAGATGTTTTGTTAAAAAGCAGATGCAAGAAATATAATTTTTGTGTAAAGTCAGAGTGAAGTTTTTGATGTAAGGTCTACTTAAATTCAGCTAGTTTAGATTCATAGTTGTTGTTATCACTGTGTTTTGATAAAGTGGGAAAACACCATTTATCTAGCGCTTTGGATTTCAAAATGGAATGGAACAGTTTTATTGCTCAGATTAGCACACAGAAACTGCTAATTGTAACCATTTGGTTTTATTCTGCACATGAAGATAGCCCAGTCATTAGCAATCAGTGACCTTTTCCCACCCAGATGATCTTGCAGTCAGGGAACGGAGCATCTTCATTCATCCACCATTGCAAATTATATGAAAGATGCCAGGGTTAAGTTATTAAGTTTCAGTTGGATTTCATTTTATATCATGGAGACATCACATAGATTATTCAAGAAAATCCATTCCAATGAAGCATGCTAGAGGACTTTGACACCCATTTGAATAAAATATGCAGCTGCCTTCCATTACAAGCTTTATTTTATGCTCTGTTCATACTTTAACATCACACTGCATCAGGAACTTTACTTGTGCACCCTTTCAACTGCCAGAGCAACAATGTGTGGACGGCTCTGGAACATAATTTCATTCTTTTTACCCTGGACAGTTGTTCAAGCCTCCGAGGGCAGATAAAGGTGGTTTGAGTGCTAAATCATTATTCAGTCCTCAGACAAAATGCAAGGATCATCTTAAATTCTGCTTTTTTAAAGCACTGATAGAGGTATGTGACTATTTTTATTAACATCCAATTAAACATTTGGTTATATAGCAGAAATATCAGTGAGGATAAAAATCTATGTTCTTGACATATGATGACTATAGTTTTCTATAGTGCACCTTGAATTATATTTAAAACAAGTGAAAGATGTATTATTTTTTAAAAAAGTCTTCATGTTGAAGACTTCATTTTACAAATATTCATCAAGGATAACAATTTAAAGGCTTTTGAGGGTTTGAAAGAAAATGGACCACAAAGGGAATGGCACTATTAGGAGGTGTGACCTTTTTGGAATAGGAAAGATGTCACTGTGTAGGTGGGTTTTGATTCCTCATTGCATGCCCAGTGAGACAGACCACTTCTTCTTGCCTGCCCATGACATAGAACTCTCAGCTACCTTTCCATGTCTATATGCCAACTGCCATGTCCCACCATGATAATAATTGACTGAAAATCTGAACTGTAAGCCACCTCATGGAATGTTTTCCTTTATACTGTGGTTGCTGTGGTTCCTAGGTCTTTTTAAAGCCATAGAAACCCTAAGTAAAGAAGAGGAAAATATATTTGTATGTAACTTATATATCCAAAACTTTTTTACTTTAATAATCTAAATCTTTTGTTAAAAGGCTGATATAAGAAATAAAAGTTTTGTATGTAAAGCCCAAGTAAACTTTTTATGTTTAAATTAAATTCATCTATCTTAGGGTTGTCATTGTTATTATCACTTATTTTGATAAATGACAAGTATATTATAACTATAGAGACTGATACCCTTCCACATATTTTTTGCTTTTTATTTTATTTGCTAATAATTTTACTTATCTCAATTCTTTTAGAGACCCTTTACAGCAACATTAGATATTCAGTGAACTCTATTAGATAATTTGATAAGTTAGGAGAAAATTTACTCCAAAATTTGTATTACCAGTGTCAGAGTTGGTTTCTTTTTTGAAGACAGAGAGGAACGTTATGTCCTCCAGAACTGGAGTTACAGATGGCATGAGCCACAATAAGGTTCTAGGAAGCAACCTGTGTCTTCTGCAAGAGCATTCAGCACTCATCCACCGAGTCATCTCTTCAGCTCTCTCGTGGTTTTGCCTTTATTCCAGTACTAAGAGACTTGTGTGTCACAATAAAGTGATATGCTGTCCTTTGGCTATGTACCTGTTTATACTGACCAGTGATATTGGTGCCGTCAAGTGTTTTCATGGTGCTGTTGTTATCCTTCCTTTCTAACTCCAAACATTCCTGTCGGTGGGGAAAGTTTGTTTTTTTTTTTTTTTGAAAGTCTTTATTGTTACTTTAAAGATAGTTCTTACAAGTTACTATACTTTCAATTGTGGGTGTTGTTTTTTTTTTTTAAATTTCATTTAAGGAAAAAATTTAAATTGATTGTTATAATATGTGCCAAAAACCTCAGCTGAGTCTGGATTGTGAGTTGAGGCCAGTCTAGGCTACGTAGTGAGATCTTGTCTCAAAATTCCTACCCCAAATGTGGCTAAAAACATACATGGCATTGTTTCTTTGCCAAGTTTTCTTTTTGTTACTGCAATGAGCACCATGGCCAAACAGCAACTTATTATTGGGGAGGAAAGGGTTTTCTATATTACAATTTACAGTCAATCAGGGCAGGAACTCAAAACAGGTACCCAGAGACAGAAACTAAAAGAGAGTCTGTGGACGAATCTGCTTACTGGCTTGCTCCCTCTGGCTCATGGTGTGCTGTCTTTCTTACACTACCAGGTCACAGTAGCCATCAGGAAAATGCCCTTCAGCTCCGCCTGTGCCTCAGTTGCGGGGAGATGGTTCTTCAGTTGGGGTTCCTTCTTCCCAGATGGCACAAGTTGACAGCCAAGATTAGCTGTTACAGTTAATTAAGTTCCAGGTGCTCGAAATTGAATTGCTGTGCTCTAGAAACCTAACCATGGTGATCTCTCCCGGCGACTCTCTACCCTGGGTTCTTCTTCCGCGTGTCTTGTGTATGGGGTGAAACTGGACTCAGCCTCTCGCTTTCAGTTCAGTGTTTCACTAATGTGGCCCCAAGTAAAAAATTTGTAAAATTAAAAAAAAAATCTAATGAAAATTCACAGATTGTGTACGGAAATGCTCTTGTACAAAATAAGTTGACTTTTTCTTTCTGATTTTAGAGATTTTTGTTTTTGAGTTATTCAGACAATTACATTGTAGAATACTGTGCTTGTTTGAAACTCTTTGGTAGACCTTGGGTTTCATGAGTCTGCAGGCCCACTCTTCTAAGATTTTAGACATCCACTCTCTTCTCTCTTCTCCACCTGAGCGTTCCATAGTGTACTGCTGTCTCACTTAATGGTGTCCTGCAGTCCTCTTGGCTCTCTTCACTCTTTCATTTCTTGTTCTTTTTGCTTCTCTTTGGAGAATTTTGATAACTTATTTTTGAGTCCACATCTTTTTCTACTTGACTGTGTCTGCTGTTGAAATTCTGTTTAATGTTCAGTGATTCTTATCTTTAACAAGTTTCTGCTTGGTTATTTACTTTGAGTTATATTTCATGGATGATCTCTTTACTCATAGATTATTTCTTTATTTTGTCAAATTATCTTTGCACACATGTTGGAATTTTTAATGGAATTACATTGCATCTTTTATAGGCAATTTCTGACCTCCCTTATTTTAGTGTTGATTATGAAAGAAGTATTATTCCATTGCAGGATGTCCAGGAAGTCATGGAAATATATATGGTGATGAATTTTAAGGGAACAGGATAATGTAGAAGTAACGTTGAAGTAGATCAAATTGTTTATTGATATGGGCAGAGATTCTAGGTTTAATGTGGGAGGGAGCACATAGTTTAAAAAGATGACAAAAGTTTGTTTGAATGGTTGGATGAAGTCTTTGTCAAGAGATTGTCCTAATGAAAAAGAGTTAGAGATACCTGATATCCCTTGGCTTAGTGTTGATGAAGGAAGGGGCTTTAAGGCTCAAGAAAGTTGTAATTCTTAAGTGGGTACCCTGTGCTAATGCTGTCATGACCAGAGTAAAATGTAATTTTAGTACCTTAACCTTTGCTTTCCTGTCTCAGTCTGTGATTTGATTCCTCCCTCAAATAGGCTAAGAACCAACAAAAGGGGTGGAGGCGCTCAACAAATACACAAATTAAAAAAACAAACAAACAACAACAAAAGGCAGTCACAACTCTTAACATGAAAGCTACTTGAGTTTTTGTTTGGTTTGCTTTTTGGAGAAAGAAGTTAAAATATGGTGGCTGGGGACTGGGAAAGTTATGGAAGGACTTGAGGGATGGATTAATATGTTCAAAATACATTTAAATTTAAACTAACTTATTTTTAATTTTTAAATGTTAAATTTCAATTCATTAATTACAGATATTTTTTAAGGAAAGTAGATTTTCTTTCAGGTTCTGAAACATGAGCTTATACAAAATGTTATATATATACTGTCAAATGTGAATATCAAAATCCATGTCTTAAAGCAAGTAGTCTTTTAATGATGACAACTGTTATGAAAAAACATGTTATTAAAATTTTAACAAATAAAATCAATGGTGGCATATGATAATAATTTTCTAATATTCTTTTTTGTGAATTATTATATTTTATTTTATAGATAATATATAAAATACTCATAAATTCTCAAATATATGAAAATAGATAGGTGCCCCAAAGATAAAGTTGGCATTTATATTTTGACAAAAGTAAATTCCTATCAAACTATTTTTAGGAAGTTAATCATTTGAAAAATTAAGAGAACATTGAATTTATAATTATGTGATGTGCCTCATTGCTATTTTAATATATCTTTTTCTATGCCATTGAACAGTCTGGGCATACCAAATTTTAATTTCTATACAACATCAAAAAGTCTCACTATTGCTTATAAAAAATCCCACTGTGAGACACTGTATATTAGGGCCAGTTTTCACTGATGTAAAATATACTGTCAAAGAATCGTGTCAAAATTTTCTGGTCATTTGTTGGGAAAATGAAATTTTCCAATATGTTGTTTTTAAAAATGTCTTCCACCATTCTATAGAGGTTTTTCCTTTTTCTGCACTACTGTTGGTTAAATACATGTAATAATATGTATAATTTTGTCAGTTTCATTGGTGAAAATTAATAAGAAATGTGATGTGATGTTGTTTTCCCTTATGTGGCTTATCTGATCACAGGTAGGTTTGTTACTATCCAGCCAGTGTTGGGGATGGGGTCAAGTGTTCTTAATCAGATTGTGGAAAAATCACCTCTAAAGAAATATATGAGGCACTTTTAGTCTATGTACTTCTAATATAAATGGAGATTAAATTTCATTGCATTTTAGGAAAGCTAGTATATTTAACCTATGCATTATATTAAAATACTTGACTTAACAAATCTAGGAATTTATGTATGTAAATTATTTCTTGATATGGAGTTTGTGATTTGTATGTATTTGTTCCTGTACACTGCCAATTACAGGGTTCATTCTTTTATGATATCTTCAAATTATCAACTTTTTAAGCAATGTGTCCTAGAATTTGTAAGTGTTAAAATATATGCATAACTTAGGAGCCATGTATCCAGTATCCTGCCTGATCATCTAACCTCCTATTATGTAACCATAGATACAATCCGTTACTTTCTGAATGTACCACTTTTCAGGATCTGAACAAGAAATAAAGCATTTCTGGCAATTTCTTGTTTACAATGACAATTGACACCTGTTCAAATAGAAGGCGGAATTTTCCCTTAATCGGTCTTCTCATTCAACAACTTAATTTTAACTGGTCACTGAATGCTCATATGTCAAGCCCTGAATATTTTCTTGGATCCCTAATCTCTTTTGTCCACATCATTCTTAGTAAGAAAATACTCTCCCAATCAAATAATCATAAAGCTGCAACTTGATGAATCCCCATATATACAGGAATGTGTGTACATTTGTGTGTGTGTGTGTGTGTATGTGTGTGTGTGTATGTGTGTGTGTGTGTTTTCTTCAATGCAGAGAGAAATTTCTAAAACCTGATTTTTCTTTTTGTTTCAGTATATTTTATATTATCACTCACTGATTAGCAAATACATTAATCTTCTCCTATTTACCTTACTTATAAAACATGCTAAGTGACATCTCAATGTGATTTTTTCTTATGAAGTCATCTGGAATTCATCAAAATTATCTTCATAAAACCATTACTATATTATTATATGATAACTTCAAATAAATCCACAACCAAGATGCTTAAATCTTCCACAGCTTGCTGCCACAGTCTGTTATCCACCCCTGTAGTGTATTCTAAGTCGTGTTTTGTGCTAGGACTGTAGTTATACTAATTGCTTTCCATAATACACGAACAGATTCCCTTCCTTTTCTATGCAGTTTTCAGCCATATCTAGAATTATTTCATGCTGCTTCATTGCCTCGAGTTATGGATCCATGATTCCCAAAGTTTAATCGGTCTTATTTCCATTTCAATGCTTTCTGTTCTGATCACATAGTGTTTTAGTCTATGGAATCATTAAGAAACTGTACTAAATGAGTAAATTCTTGTGTCTATATTGTATGTACAAAGCTCTTAATTCAGAATAGTAAATCCAAGCTTTGGAGTATGAATATTTTTTAAAATATATGGAAGTAATGCACAGTTTAAAAAGGAACCGGTTGTGTTTATGAAAATATATAATTATCTTGGATACCATCTTTTCAATTGGATTTGAACTTAAAGATGGTGTACCATGAAAATTTACTGCCAGTGAGTATCCATTTCAAGCTAACCAGATTTACTGAATATTCAGTTTTAGGTGAGATATTCGAACCATTGTCAGATACATGCAGAAATATTACATGATTGAGCCTAACTTGGACTATATAGCAAGTTCAATGCTCACTTTGCTTCCTAGTGAGACTGCCAAAAAAATAATGGCCAGAATGTTGTTCAATTGCTTTGATAACATTTTAAAGTCCATGAGTTCCAAACTCAGCACCATGCAAATATATGTATGAGTAAGTGCATAAACACATAATCTGTTTGTTGTAGTTTATGTTACCAATACATTCCTTGATAGACATTCCTTTGTGGCTGGAAAGATTAAACCCTCAGTCTCTTTGTATAGAAGTTCTTCTTTTTAAGACCTTTATGGTTTATTTAAGATGCTACACAGTTTCTGATGACTGTTCCATATCAAGATTTTGTTGTTATTAAACCAAATAAAAATTTAAATTATTTATTTTTATTGAAAACAACTAAAACATTCTTAAATTTTCCTTTCTATAAATACTGTTGATTAATGGCTGATGTGATTCTTTTGAGCCAGCCATTTATCTCTTCTCATTTTATTTTATTTCAAGAAGACTACATCATACATATTAATTAATACATGTACCATTCTGCTTATTTAATTTTTACAGAATTGAAATATGCTGCAGCTAGTTGATATAATAGAAACAAGGGCTGAAGCAGATGTGAAGATGAACTCTGCCCGTAGAATGAACAAAACTGACTCTGCTCTGTTAGCCTAACAAAGGCATTTTTGGGAACACCATGCTGGCTAAGTTTCTGTGAATGTAAAAGGAAAAGAAAAACTGAGATGATCCATTAACAAAGAGAGTACATTTCCCTTGACTCTCAGTTTTAGAATTTTATGTCTCCAACAAATTGTCCTGGTGAGAAGAGACAAGAGCCAGAAAGCAAGAGAAAGATAAAAAGAACCAAGGTCACATGATGTTAGAGGGCATGGTTTAGCTGCCTACTCAGTCTCAAGATGCCTCCTTTCTTAATGATTCCACCACTTCCCAATAATAGAAGCTGATTGAAAACCTCATACAGAGGCCTTCAATATGCAATAATATAGCTACGATGCTGGAAATTCTATATTTCTGACACATTCATGAACCCTGCATTTGCTTTTTCTTAACAAATTCTGCCTGAACTTTCTCACCACATTAAAAGACAAGTTTACAAACCTTGACGGATAAGGCAGAAGAAATAAGGAGTGGTATTAATTCTATTAGAAAGTACAACTTTGAATACTTTAAGTTCTCCTTTCTTCTGCATGTCTTTTCCTTGGTTTCACTGACCACATTATAAAGCAAATGGTGCAGCCATAATTTTTGGAGACCTGTAGAAAAAAAATTCACCCCATAAGCATAATTCTATCCTTTTCTTAAGAGTCTGGAGAAACTGGATTGTAGGTTGAAAATTATACTTCGTTTTATGAGCTGAAAAAGCTCAAAATAGTTTATTTATTCTGTCTTTTTAAGGTGTGTGTGTGTGTGTGTGTGTGTGTGTGTGTGTGTGTGTGTGTGTGAATTCTAACTCCACAATTGTTTTTAATCTTGAAAATCTTTTTCATTTTACAGACCAACCACAGTTCCCCCTTTCTCCTCTTTTCCTGCCCCCCCCCCTTCTCAATTCTTTCCACACCCCATCCACTCCTCATAGGGGGTAAGGCCTTCCATGGGAAGCAAACTAGGTCTGGCATAAGAGCATGAGGCAGGACCAAGCCCCTCCCCCACTCCCACATATCAAGGCTGAGCAAGGTATCCCACCATAAGAAATGGACTCCAAAAAGCCAGTTCATGCACCTTTGATAGGTCCTGGTGCCTCTGCCAGCCCACCACCAAAGAGATCAAGCCACTTAATTGTCAACCACATTCAGAGGATCTAGTTCAGTTTTATGCAGGTTCTCCAGTTGTCAGTCTGTAGTCCATGAGCTTACAGTAGCTTGGATCAGCTGTCCCTTTGTTTTTTCCCCATCATGTTTTTGACACACACACACCATGCCCCCTTGCTCATATGATCCCTCCTCCCTCTCTTTGACCTAAGTCCAAGAGCTCACCTCAGTGCTTGGCTGTGGGTCACTACATCTGCTTCCATCAGTTACAGATGTAGTTTCTGTGATGATGATTTGGGTATTCACTAATCTGATTAAAAAGGATGGCCTTTTCAGATACCCTCTCAACTATTGCTACAAGTCTTAGTCCTTGTGTATTCCTGGAAGTTTCTCTAACACTGGATTTCTCCCTAAGCCCACAATAGCTCCATCTATCAAGATATCTCATTGCTCTCATCTCCAACTCTCCCCCAACTCTGTCTTCTTCATCCCTCATGTTCCCATCCCCCAACCCTTCCTTTTATCTCTCCTCCTTGTTTACCCAGGAAATCTTAATTATGTTCCTTTCTTTTCTGGGGCCCTCCATGTGTGTCCCTCTTAAGGTCCCCCTTGAGTTCCAAGCCAGGCTGATCTAAAAAGGGAGTTTAAGGACTGCCAGGGTTACACAGAGAAAAACCCTGCATGAAAATAAAAGAGAAAAAAATGATATTAAATTTGATAATTGTTTTTTTTTTCATTGCTGTGTATGCCAATTTAGATCCATGAATCCCCCAGGTGTTCTGTATTCTGCCTCAGCCTCCCACCCAAAATAGGACCTCTGAGATTATCAAAGTGCTCATATCATAATTGGCTTTGCATGGGTTCTCAATATTTGAGCTAGCATTCTCCTTTCCATGTGGCAGTTTACCTACTGAGCCATCTCCTCAGCCTCTATTAGAGGTTCTTCAAATAAGGCTTATTTCTGTTCACTTGGATTTCTAGTAGTCAATCTCTCCCTCTTCACTTTCACCCTGGAAGTCATGGTAATGCAAGGTTGCTTATAAGCTCTCCTGATTGTTTTCATCCATGTTTTCTAAACTTGCATAAATCCATGGAGAAAGTACCGGGAATTCATTTTATTAACTTTTTATCTTCTCTCCTTATTGTGACAGAGAGTGACAGATGGCATGATTTCTAGTCCCATCAGGATTCTCCAAGCTGTCTTTTCCCATGCCTTAAATGTTTGCCAAGATCATATTCAGTAGTCCCTCAGGACATGGGACACTTGTCATAGTCTGACATATAGCTGGATATGGTGCTTGTCTTTCTGATGGCTGCCCACCATAAAATTTAATCTGTGTGGAGACAGATACTTAGATTTTTTTTCCTGTGTATTCCAAAGAAATTAAAATCACATCTGCAACATAATAAAAGAGTAAGAAAAGGTGCTAATGAATTGGCAGTTGAATATTAACCTACCTGAAATATTACGTGACGACCATTTCTGGGTGTCCATGCTGCCAACAGAATTCGGCTGTTTCGTCTGTCATAGGATGCACTATCATCCATTTGTTACTATTGCTTTCCCATCAGACTGTGGAACTTTGAGGATAAGCATTGTTCCTCATTTTCCATTATTTATGTAGTTTAGAAATGCCTAATTTTCATGAATTGTATTTATTGAAAGACACCAATAATAAGTATTATAATCAAAAATGTTAATTAAGGTCGGGCAGTGGTGGCGCACGCCTTTAATCCCAGCACTCGGGAGGCAGAGTCAGGCAAATCTCTGTGAGTTCGAGGCCAGCCTGGTCTACAAGAGCTAGTTCCAGGACAGGCTCCAAAACCACAAAGAAACCCTGTCTTGAAAAAAAATGTTAATTAAAATTTTGCATTAGAAAGTAAAGCGATAAGTCATGTTTCATGCATGCTATGTGCAGATACTATAAAAAATGAATCCAGAAGAGTAATGGGCGATCACCAAACCCTAAAGATCTTGTAATGTTTGCTTAAATTTATAAAAAGGAAAAGATAATGTCATTTACTAATTTAAATGCCATTTTTCTGTGTGCTTTAATGAATTCTGCCTTGTTATGTAAACATATTTATTATTCATAGAACTTACATTTGTCAGTGTATTTCAAATTTAATTGTATGTGTAGTAGTCTTCGAAAGATACTTTGTGAAGAGAAAGCATCTATATATGGGAACACACATGTAAATATGAACATGGATATTCCTTCATTTTCTTTGAAAATTTTTATTTAAATATTCATTTCTCTTTTATTTTCTGAATATAGGAATGTGCATGAGTGTGTGTGTGTGTGTGTGTGTGTGTGTACACCATTTGCATGTCATATCCTCTGGTACCGGTTACAGAAGGTTCTGAACCTTTTTGTGGGAGTTAGAAACTCAACCACAGTGCTTTGCAAAACCAGTTGTAGCTCTTAAATTCTGAGTAATCTCTCGATTACTATAAATTCTTTCTTTGGTTTCATGTTTCTCTTACGTATTTTAGCATGCCTTATTATCAAAGAAAATTGATTTTAATGCAGTGTTTCAATGTTTGTAGCCTCGAGTGACTTGCTTTAGAATTTCTTTTTTTCCTTTTATTTTCACTCTTGAACATCAAATCCAGGGCCTCCAAAATGCTAGACAAGCATTTTACCACAGTTCTCTGTTAAAAGCCAGTTTCTTTTGAATGGAAGAATATTCAATTTCACCTAAAGCTCACATATTTTAAGTCTTTTATTCTCCTAAGTAGAGAGAAGCTTATATTGTTTTGATAAACATTTTGGTGTTTTCTTTTTCTTTTTAATGTATAATACAACTACATCGTTTTACCTCTTCTCCTTCTTCCTTCCAAACACTTCCATATAGATCTCCTTAATGCCATTGTGGTCTTGTTATGGTTTATAGGCATTATAACATGATAGTACTGTTGGTTGCTTCTCTCCTTTTGAAGCATGCACAGAGATCCTTGGGCCTTGAGGGAGGTGTTTGATAATGCATTCAATAAAATGGTGTGAAGGAGGTGTTTGGTAATACATTCAAATATAGGGGGTGATGTCTCTGACTCTGCAATTACCCCATATCTTTTTCTGTTTTAAATACTGTTTGCTGGAAAGATGTTCTCTGGTAAGGACTGAACAATGTTCTGATATATGATAACTATATATTTTTAGAAGTCACTGTATTGATGTTTTCTGTTAGCAGAAAAATAGCAGTAGGTTTCCCTGACAAGCATGACCTATCTAATCTCTGATTTGTATACACCATAGTAGAGTTATGAAAGATATCTATCTCATAGATTGAGTCTTAAATGCATTAAAACAATATTTATGCCACTATGGCACAAGTATATTTTGCTGGCAGATCACTTTTTTTGTAGGTTAGTTTAAAGCTGGATGGGTAGAGCAGGGCTTAGATGCTCACAGAGACAGAGATGATTATCAGGGAGCCTATATGGGTCTGAGCTAGGTTCTCTACATATATACATATACATATATACATATATATATATGTATAGTTATGAGGTGTGTTCTTGTGGAATTCATAACAGTGGCAGTTGGGGTATCTTGACTTTTTTGCCTGTTTTTAAGAAGCATTTCTCCTGTGTTGCTTTGTCTATCCTTGTTATGAGAGTTTGTTTAGAGTTTTATTGCATCTTTTTATTCCATCTTTGGTTGATATCTCTGGGAGGCCTGCTCACTTTGAAGGGAAACATTGGAGAAGTGGAGGGAAAAGAAAATATATGTAACGTATGAGAGAAAAATCAACATAAAAATATGTTTGTGATATGAGTAAGATGTGTGGTATAGAGAAGAAACATTCAAATATAGGCTTGGACACAAAGTGATAATGGAAGAATTTGAAATAGCAGATCTGAGATGGAGGAAAAAAAGGAGGAGGGGATGGAGAAGAAATGTAAAGAAGAAAGACGTGATAAAAATAATAGCAGAAGAGGAG
>NC_022009.1:116087560-116110611 GCF_000317375.1 Microtus ochrogaster
TATATATATATATATATATATATATATATATATATATATATATATATATGTATGGCGGGGAGAGAGGAATGCAAAGAGAAAAAGAGACACAGAGAGAGGAATAGAGAGAAATAAAGTGTATATAAGTAAAAAAAGAAAGACAGACAGGATTGATCACATTTAGGAGGTATGAACAAACACAAAAACTAGATTCTGATTTGTAGAGGTGAAGATGAAATTAAATTATCATCAAGGAATTTCATAAGATATAATGGCCATAGTAAGACCTTCTACCTCAGCTTTTGTGTTTCAAGTCTTAATAAACACTTCAAATAATTACCAGATGTAAAATTATCTTACAGAAATACTTTTTCACATTAAATTATGACAACTTAAAATGGCCATCGTTTGATTGCTTTTAATTTTACCTCTTTCTTAGAACTTTAAAATTGGATACAGAAAATTTATCTTTTTTAAGTAGAAGCTTCAGAGAAAAGTGTTCAGCAATTAGCTTTTGCAGTCACTGCTGCTGTACTTATTCCCAGGGATCATCTTCTTCTATCCTTTGGGAAATTTGGATTGTAAAATTCAAAGAGTGACCTTGCTTTTGATTTTATAAGGAATATTATATTCCATCTAGCCTTCCAGATCTCGATGGAAGGAAGATAAAAGGATTACTTGAAATTGAATACTCTGCCTGCAGTCCCAAAAAGAAAAAGGAAGAAACATTTGCAGAGTCACAAATTAAACCTGAAAAGTCATGTGATAATAACGTAAACTGAAGTAACCAGGCTTCCCATATAAAGGAAACAAGCGGGTGTTGAGTAAGCTGAATGGTAAGAGTGAGTTAATTTAGAGAGAGAGAAATCATATAGTTTTGTTTTTGGGTTTCTCGAGAAAATCATATAGTTTTAAAATTTTGACTCATCATTTTGTTAAATGCTTTTAAATAAAATGATTTCTATATAGATGGTAGCTGAAATTACCAAGATAGATCTTATTTAGACTATATTCACATGAACATTAAAGTATTTTGATTTCTTAAAATGCATGGAAGGTCAATGAAAGTTGCTTTTTATATGCATCTTTGTTTTAGAATCAGATCCCTGCTTATACAAGTAAGTAACCATAACAATTTTTTTTAAAAGAAAATCACACTTGGTCTTAAGAAATATCCCATTCATTTACTTAAGTTGTTTTATTCAAATTAGTGCTTTTCAGAATTACTTATACATTAGTCCTAATACACTGGGTTCAATTGTCATTACTGATCAACTGTTGTATATGTTTATATATTTGGGGATGACTGGGCATAAAATGTTAGAGACTCTCAAATTCTCAACACCTTGATGTCATAAGTTAAAGTATCTTTTTTAATATTCTGGTTTTTTTTAATTTTTTAATTTTTGTTCCTTTTACATGCAAGCTATAGATGTTCTCCCTTCCTTTTTTCAGCTCCTCCATCTCCCTCCAACTCACCCCTCTTTACTCCCCAGAAATTGTAAGGCCTCCCACCGGGAGTCAATAAAGCAAGGCTCATTAAGTTGAGGCAGGACCAAGCCCATTCCACCTGCATCAATGCTGAGGATGGCTTCCCACCATAGGGAATGGGTTCCAAACATTCAGGTCACGCACCAGTGACAGATTCATGGCCCACTGTCAGGGACCCCACAAACAGATAAAGGTACATAATTGTCCACAAGCAGTTAAGTCCCATCCAGAATCCCCAGCTGTAAGTCTAGAGTCTGTGAGTTCACAAGACCTCAGGTTAGCTGTCTCATGTTCACCATCATTATCTCCAAACGAAGCTTTACCACGTGGTGGGTGGGAAAATGCAGAGATAAATGAAGGGAAAATAGGCAGAAAGTGAGAGACTTGGGGATACTCTGTCCTAAATGGGATGTCCCCATCAAATTTTTTTTTTCTTCCGGGCTCAGGGACTTTACTGAAGAGGACGTGGGAAGACTGTAAGAGCCAGACAGAGGACACCGAAGAACCAAGTCCTTCTCGACAGGACAGGACTAATGGACATGAGAAACTATGGAAACTTTAACAGCATTAAAAAGGCCAGCACATGTCTGACCCAGATGGATTCTCTGTGCTGAGCAGGGAAGTAGACACGAGAACCCATCCAGAACCTAGAAGCTGTCTCAAATGGACAATCCCTAGCACAGGAAAATCTTGTTTTCTCCAGTGGAGTCACACTATGTATGCAAAGCACATTTAAGAGCAGGCTCCATGACTAGCAGTAGATGGCCAACGTGAAAACTCCTCAATGCAATTTTTTTTTTTTGGATTTTTCGAGACAGGGTTTCTTCAATGCTATTTTTGAAGGATTTTTGTTCCATAATTCTTTGTTTGGGCTTTTTTATTCCTTATCTCCTTTGCTATATATTAAGCTTTCCAATTCTGTTTTTACAGTATTTCTGCATGAGGATCTCTGTCTTTATGTGTTTCTTATCCTTTTTAGCACTTTTTCTGTTTGCTTTGCCCTATTCTAATAAATTTTTATTTTTTTATTCTTCTTGTCTGTTTAATAATAAAAGAAATATATATATATATATGTATATATCTTGTGCACTTTAATATATATTTACTCAGAAATATGTAATGGCACCAACAGTACAGGTATGTTTTATACTTTTGGCACAATTATTTGAGTCTGAGAGTTCAAGATAGGCCTGGGGGAGAAAGAAACTACAATGCTTCTGACATAGGAGAGGAATGAGAAAAGATGATTAATGGGTTGAGAGTTATAAAAAGAATGGGGTGAAAAGATCTAGCCTATGATAGCACAGTCCAGTGACCATAGATAATAGTAATACAGCACATATTTCAAAAATTACAAGAGAGGTTGTGAATATTTTCACCAAATAAGAATAATACATGATTGCAGAGATAAATCCGCCAAGCCTGATTTGAAGTTTGGGCAATGGGAACATGAATCAAAACCTGACAACTGCACTCCATTAGCTGCAATAGGATTTTATTTTATGGCTTTATGTATCAGTTGCAGAATAAATCTCAAGACAAAATTTAAGGCATGATGACTTTTTATCATAAAGTGCCCATGAAGCCATTGGTTTGGACTAAAGACTTTACAGCACCTCTCAACTGGAAGGGATTTCAGGCCTTGAGATCTACAGCTACTGGAAAAGAAAATAAAAAGTCATCCTAGCATATGCACAGCAAGAATCTTATTTATATATAAATGGTTGCTTCAGTTGAAAAAAAGTTTTCTGGATCATTTTTTAAATTGTACTTTTTCTAAAACACCCCAGGGAGCTAAAGCCCAGAGGGAGAAGATAGAGGCAGATGCCGGCATCAAACGCAAGTAGTGTGTCATCCCAACTCAGAGGCTCAAACATTTGTGATCTCAATACCCAAAAACTGGACTTGGCTGAGTAAAGCTACTGTCCAGTCACAAGGACAGCTATATATGAATTTTTATTTTATTCATTTTGTTTTCTAATTAACAAACAGATCATTAGAGGCCATCAAAACATTGGGAACAAATTTGTCCTCCTATTCTTCCTGCTTGCCTGTCCCTAATCCTAGTTCTTTCCCCTCTCATATTTTTTTTTTTTTTTTGCACACTGTCCTTAGCCATCCCTATTACCTATTTTGCCTCTCTCTTGGATCCCTTCTAGTTTCATGTTTTATTCACATTAATATCAACCTGGATGTCAAAGGATTATCCGCCTATCAAGACGCAGGAAAAAGAAAGAGAAAAAGCCAGGCAGTGGTGGCACATGCCTTTAATCCCAGCACTCAGGAGGAAGATGCAGGCGGATCTCTGAGTTAGAGGCCAGCCTGGTCTACAAGAGCTAGTTCCAGGACAGGTTCCAAAGCCACAAAAAAATCCTGTCTCAAAAATAAACAAAAACAAAAACAGAAAACAAACAAACAAAAAAAAAAGAGGGAAAGAAGTTATCAAATTTAAGTGGATAGTGGATTAATGCCAGGTATTCAAAAAATAGAATGATTTTATAGAATAGTAGTCAAGAATGATTCTTCCTTTACTATAAAAATGAAAGCTCAATGGTAGGATATTAGGAAAATTTGTTTGGGGAGGTTATTTCCTCAATATTCCATATAATTTACACTAAAATTTTGAATGTTGGGCTGGAGAAATGACTCAGTGGTCAATAACTCTGTGTGTTCTTCCAGAGAACCCTGGTTTGATTCCCAGGACACATGGTAGCTGACAATTTCTGGTAACTCCAGTCCTAGGGGATCCTCATACTCTTTTGCATGCCCAGACATGTGTGTAGCCAAAACACTGATTCATATAAAATAAAAAAGGAAAATATAGAATTATTTTTCAAATGATGCATATCTTGGGGTAGGCATATGACTCAATCATTAAAAGCATGTATTTCTCATACACATAATCAGAGTTAGTCTCCCTACATCCATTTCAGAAAGGTCACAACTGTCTCTAACCAACTTCCATGATAATCTAGTGTTTGTGGTATCCTAGGGAATCTGTACACATGTACATATACTCACAGTCAGACATTCGCATAACTAAAAATAAAATAATCTTTTAAAAACTACAAAAAAGCATAGGTTAACACTGAGTTTATTAATGAGGCATAACACATACAATTACTTGGAAATTTTGTTTTAAATAACATTGTTACTCAGAAAGAGATGATGTATGGGCAAATCAACAATGGATTAAAAAATTATCAAGAGCCATATAGAAAAGAAACTAGAAATGTTTTTAAGAATCATATTTAACATATTTGAAATAACTTCATTTGGTGTATAATTTGATTGTCACATCAAATTAAAGGAGAAATGTGTTAAGAATATTAGAATATCTTGAGGCCATTGTGAGTAGGCCAGATCTTACTTATTCATAAACAGCTTTTTCAATTATAATTAATATTAGATTTGTGCTCAGCAATACATTGTTTTTTCAGTCTGCTACTTACTGAATACTATTTACAAATAATTTTAACTGCAGTGCTGAAGAAAAGAGTACATTCTGACCAATAAATATTTTAATAAAATATGAAAAATTTAGGGAGAGACAGAGAAGGAAGGAATGCCAGATGGGTCCTTTCTGTAAGGGTGGCATATACAATTTTAACAATTCATGATAAAAGACAAAAAAGATAAAGAAAGAATTCACCAAACATATAGGCACCCATTTATAATTATATATATTCTATTGTATTTTCCCCTTGAGAATGACCTAGGCTGCATCTTCTAGCCCTTTATTTTACTTTCCCACTAAGAGTTCAATGTATCTTACACACACACACACACACACACACACACACACACACACACACACACACAGAGGAGGGTATTTAGGGAAGACAGCTGATCTATTGTTAAAATATGCAGACCAATTAAGGTATTTTGTTGGTTGGACTCAGCCTTCATAAGACTGTTTTCTGACTCAAGCAATCGGGTAGCTGCCAGTGTCAAGCTTTTACAATAGAGAATAAAATATTCAGATCAAAACCTTCAGACAGGTATTTTAGAACACTTTCTAAGCGATCCGTTGGAACAACATGAAGGCAACTGAGTAGAGAGGGTTGAAAGCTCGGCAAGAGTCAGAAAAAAGTGATGGAGAGTTGTGAAACATCGGCATGAATAATATGGCTGAGAAGGAGCTCGATGCCAGAGTCTAAAGCAGAATCCTGGGCACTGCAATATTAGAGCCTGAATTGCAAATAGGGAATAAAGACAATTTTTGAAAATAAAATGTGAAGGACAACGAGATAGCTGTCTATGCACTCCATTACCCTTAGGGTTCCCAGCAATTCGAATCTGATAGTCATTTGGGAGGATAGTTTTAGCCACTTTAGGCCTGGGATTTCAGTAAAGTCCCTCTTACCTCTTTGGGGGACTTTTTGCTTTGTCTGGGTGGTAGACACTCTAGGAAAAGCTGAACAAAAATTCTGCACACTATAATGGCAGCACAATAAGTTTTACATGACATTTTATGTATAATTGTGGTTTCAAGTAATTCACAATAAATATCTATAATCTGCTCTAGTAAAAAAATGCCTTAGGTAGTTTAAGTTGGGAGGAAGATGTCACACAAACAGCGATCTTTTTAAATGCTCCTCATGCTGGAGACTCCTCTTGCTTTATACCTCTGTGGGGAGAACTTGTTAAACCTGTGATGTGTTCTGAGATTCTCGAGACCTAGAAATTGTATTTACTTGAGGAGTCTTACAAGTGATCTTTCTTCCATCAGAAAAGGACAACTCAGAGTAAATAACTACATAATAGTATATAATTGAGAGATTAGAAAACTCTGCCCTCTTTATGGTAATTCATATGTAAATACTGATTTTATTATAAGCCACAGGCTGAGAGGAATCTTCTCAGGAAAAGAGGAAATCTTACTATTAAAATGTGACAATGCCCTAATCCCATATGTGCATAAAAGGATTGACAAAGGTCAGGAACTTCGGTATTTATTTTGAATATTAATAAGCAGGATGTAAAATTAACTTTCACATGCTGTGTCAGTTTCATGGTGAAATTAAAATCCACAGGTGATTTATCGAGTCACTTGCTTTTCAAATTTCCTTCCTGCATGTGGGTTTTTCATTCTGCAAACCTGCTGGTGCATGAAGAATATTTTGCAGGCACTTAAACGACAGCAAAAAGTCTCTCCTAGAGTGTATAGGATATCTATTTCAGGAGGATTCTCAATAAAAGAAGAATGACATCCACACGGGTGTGGAGCTCAGTCTGTTCCATCAAATGAATGATACCTTCCCAGCCGCGCAGCCTGAATTATGTCCTCCTGCTGGTCCTCATTATTATCACCTTCTGTGATGTCTTTTCAAGCCTGTTGTCATAGAGTGTGCAGCATCTCAGGGCTGTCAGGAGCATCATTATCGTCTCTGTCAATGAGTACACAAGAAGTGACCCCAGAACCTCTCAAAACTTACGACTTCCTGGCAGGAATTTTGAGGTAAGAAAGTGAGTGTATCTGTATCGGTATAAAACATTTTTCTCTCCTCTACGTCCCCCTTCCTCCTCAAATTTTAGAGATATGAAGAATACACATTTTAGTGCATAAAATCCCATTTAGCACAATGATACAATTTAAAATCAAGTTGAAATATTTATATTTGTATCATTTAAAATAGGATAACTGAGATATTGAGAATAACTGTGATGAAAATTGTGTAATTAGCCCATTTTTTTGACACCATATCAGAGAGTATATTAAATTAAAAGCTTATTGTTCTAGGCAGACAGGATGTCTATTATCTTTAAGATTTTAAGTAAAATGCATAACATAGGCATCTCAATGATATTTTATAAAATAGTTAAATATTATCACTTTAAAAGTCACAGCATTGCTGATAGTTTTAGGAGGATTAGAAATAAAGAAGGAATAAATTGCTGTTATGTAAGATTGGTTTTATAGAAACAGAAAAAATAGGAAATTTAAAATGAGAAACCTCGTTCATATGTTTTCTGTTACCAAAGACAAATGATCCATTAGTTTCTTAACAACATATGTGAAGAAACAGTGCATTGGACTTCAAAGTGTAATTTGAATTAAGAATGATAGACAGAAATGTTTAGGTAAAATTTAAATGTATAAATTATTCTTTATTATATCAAGATTTCATTTTCAAATATTATAAACATATATATGAAACTGTCAATAAGAGAATACTTTAATCTTTTCTTATTTTTTATTCAAAATTTTATTTGACACATTCATGCATGTATATAATGAACTCTGACTTTTCTATACACTGTATCTCCTATATCCCTCCTGTCTCAATCAATTCTCTACCCACCTTAAGATTTCATTTACTAGATACATGACATTATTTTTTTTGTTGATCAAATAAACATTTCTTAAATGTATTTTATGACTTTGAAATACTTTTATAAAATGAGTATATTCAAAGAGATTATTGAAAAAGAAATTATTAGCTTAAAGAGAGATTGTTTATATTATTTTATGTTTAGATTACTTCTACAATGCATAGTTACAAAATTGTTGCCTTTATCTATAAATATCTGGTGAAAACATCCAGCCTGTAAGGAAATATTTTCTGACTTCTATTTAGGAAGTAATATCTTTTATATTCATAAATAAACTGGAATATAATAAAAAATTGTCTGTATTCAGTGTAACTTATTATTTTGGTAACTACCATTGACAGAAGGTAAAGAAATCTTTTATTCACAAGAATTATATCAGTTGTGTTAGTCATATTCACAACTTTAAAATATTCATTTATTGAGATAGTAGCAAAGACATGAATGTTCTGTGAAACCATAAGTCAGACAAACACTCTTCATGAACTAAATATTGCAAAATAGAACACACAGAGTAATGTGCTCTCAATGCATAAGAGAGTACCATGTGCTACCTCATGATCTAAGAATGACCCTTACATCTTTGTGAAAAGACAAAAACAATTCCTGCAAACTGTTCTTTACATGTGATACTTTATGTATTATGACATGGCACACACACACACAGACATTAAATAAATACAATGAAAAACAATAGAAGAATGAAAATTTAGGTATTTATTTTTCACTAAGGAATGCTACTCTAAAATGGCTATATCCTGTATTGGCCCAAAATACAAAATGCTGGAAGAGAGAAATCTAGGAACACATAAAAAGATCAGTAACTGACAAAGGGTGGAGTGAAGAGAAAAGGAAGAATGGGTATACAGATCTTCATAGCAATTGAATTCTCCGTATTATCCTATTGTGATGAATTGCACATATACTTTATCTTCCAATATTATAGGTGAATTTAGCACCAGCTATTAACTTTTGCTGATAATAATGTACTGTGTGAAGCTGATCAATTTACTGAATGTTTCAGTTTGCTGGGAGAAACTGATTAAACACACATACTATGTGTGTGCATGGGATTATGGTACCTTTGTTGGGAAACAAAAAATTTTCTAAATTTGTAAGGATTAAAATCACAAAGCTGAGCAGGATTCCTCACTCTTGAACTAATGTTTGGCTGTGGGTCTCTGCATCTGTTTCCATCTGTCACTGGATGAAGATTCTCTGATGAGGATTGGGATAGTCACCAATCCATTCAGTGATATTCTTGCCACTGCTGCAGCAATGGTAGTATCTTGCCAAAGCACTCTTTATAGTCACTCCAAGGTTTCACAGATGGGTGTGATGGATGCTTTTCTCCTGTGTGGAGTCCATGGCACCTGTAGCTCTATGGAAGATAGGCAGTAGGAATGAAGTTTCCAGTCCTACTGTGAAGATGGACACTAAAAAGAAATCCCACACTAGCTCAAAACTGAGTATAATATAGGGTTATTTGTTTAGAGGTAGATTCACAGATCTCAGTCCTCTGCTTGAATGGGGAACAGCAACCAAACCCAGAAGCCTGGAAGAGAGAGAGTACATACTTTACATTGGGGTTTATAGAATAAGAGGCCACCCCTAAGTGGGTGGGTAACTTAAAGGCTGAAGGATTTCCTACAACACCTCCCCCTTTTGTTTAAATAAGAGAGTTCTAAGCCTATATACAAAATTATTCACAATAAGAAAAAAACATCAAGTATAAAAAATAGAATTATAACCAGCATAAACAATATCAACCAAGAAACATGGGATAAATGTTTCAATAATTATGCTATCCTAAGGAGTCTAAGTTTTATATTATAAATTACTTGGCCAATTCATGAGAGGAAAGTAGCTATAACTATCTAAACTTCAACCCAATCGAAGACACGAGTTGGGAAATAATATTACTTGAGTAAGAAGGAAGTCCAATCAAGCAACTTCAAAAATTTGCAAAAAAAAAAAAAAAAAATGGCGAAGACAACTGGCTTCCTGGGAAATTACCCCAAGTATCATTTGCAATGCTGGAGCGACCAACATTGGCTAAGGCCTAGAGTAACTGACAGACCATTTTCAGAGGCAGGAAATTTTTAAAAAAGCATCTTACCCTGTCTTGGCAGGATTTGATAGTGTTTTTTCTTGTATCCTGATTGTCCTGTCCGGACATCGTGCATTTTGTCAGTGGTCGATGCATGGGCAGTTCCTTACCCAAAGGCCAGTTTTGCCAAGAAGAAAACAAGCTCCTAGTGAAGTGTCTTCAGTGCTCAATTTCCTCTCGGGAATAGATCGGTCCTGCCAGGAGCAGTCTTGTCTCATGTCAATACAACCCTAAGTTATTTAAATGCATATTCTACAGTTCTTTGAAGAGGTTGAAGATAAGCTATCTATGCAGAATACAATCTCCATGTATCTAAAGAATCTGATTAGTCTAACTATAAGTATGACAAACACAAATGACTATTGACCTATAATTCTTAATACTGATATAAATTCAGGCTAAGACTTCATATTAGAATATTAAACAATCTTTAAACAACTATGCAACAAATGAGGGCAATAACTTCAAAATGTAAACAATGTATAAGTATTTTGATCAGAGGTAGAAATGTATATTACAATATGATAAATATATCCTAAAATTGTATTAATAACAAAATGTCTGAAGCAGAGGTAGAAGCATGCTTGCATACAGTATGACAAAATAACTTTGCCTAGGTATACAAATATTGTAGACAAAATAGAAACATATTCAATATAATTTAAGCTTATATCAATATACAAGAATCTATATGAATGTAAATTGTTTATAAATAATAGCTCACAAGTATTCACTCTATTATTTACTATAATTATTAGTGTGAGTACAAACTTTGTTGGGAGAGGGGATATCATCTTTTAGAATTACTTCCAGCTTTCATGAGGGTGATGTTCTTTCTATGTTATCCTGTGAAATAAAATGATGGCTAAGCTTAAAGATTACTGTCTGGTATAACTGCAAATAATCTCTGAATATTTAGTAGGGTTTTTCTGAGGTTCGTCTTTGGAGTTCTGGCCAGAATGTTGTAAAACAGTGCACCATTTCAGCTAACCAAGTTGGAACCATCTTGAGAAGTTGGTACCCAAAACAGGTCTTATAGTAGCCCTATCAGTATCATGACATCATATCAACCAGGTGGAGTCATTGTTGTGGGGCCCCATATTTTTCCAGGAAATTTCAAAGATTACTGCTGGAAAATCATTGTTGAAAACTTAAACATTATTTATATAGACATATATTTAATGAAAAGTATGATGGAGACAAAAATAGGTATGAAGAAAAGCAATTTTTTTTCTCAATTGTTTCAACTTTCTGTCTCATAACAGATGACGCCTGATATGAGACAGAAACTCTGAACCATTCTTTTAACATGCTTGGATTTAGAGAAGTGAAGACACACTGAAAACTCCAAAGCCAACTTTGATTTCGAAGTAACTCGTGACTGTTATTCTATTTTATGTTCAGAGATTCTTTTTTTTTTTTTTTGCAGGGTGAGGTTGAATGTTTATTCAGGGGGTTATGGAGGAGGAAGGGTGAAGGGGGGACAGAGAGAAAGGGAGAGAGAGAGAGAGAAGAGGAGAAAGAGACAGAGAAGGGGGGAGCAGAGAAGTGGGCAGAGAGGCAGAAGCGAAGCTGCCTCTCCGAGAGGAAGATGGAAAAGAGCATGTTCAGAGATTCTTACAACCAGATGATCTGTCGTGGTGTGTGTGTGTGTGTGTGTGTGTGTGTGTGCATTCATATGTCTGTGTGAGAGGCGGGATGATTGATTTACAGTGTCAGGTTTCCATATGACTTATAAAATGTCTTTAGAATTATTTTATTTACTTTAGTTTGTCTTCTACTTTCACAGCCTCTTTCCAACATCAATGTATATCTTGTGTTCCATAGCTTCATTTTAACCCTTTGTATTTGTGTGTTCTTTCACTACTTTAAAAAGCTCTACCCTATTATCCTTTAGTAATTTCCTGATATCTATAAGTATTATAAATTAAACATACATTCTGATGATTCATCTGTAACCAAAGATGAAAAAAAGCATAGGATTTTGTCTTTCTCTGTCTGGGTTACCTCACTCAGAATTATTGTTTCAGCTTATCCATTTAGTTAAAAATTTCACTTTTAAAAGATGAATCATATTACATTATGTAAATACAGCACAATTTATTTATTCATTCATCATCAGATTGATGGATTTCTAGAATGTTTCAATTCCTTGGCTACTTATTATGCACAGAACAGGAATTCACATGAATGAACAGGTCTCTCATCCATATATAGGGAATCTTCTGGATATGTGCTCAATTATTTTTTTCAATCTTATTCTTACATTTTGAAGACTTCCTGTATTATAAAATGGCTGTACCAATTTATAATTCCACCAGCAATTAATAAGTATTTCCTTTTCTCCACATCCTCACAAACTATAAATTATTTTATTAATCTTGTACATTTTTACTTGAGTTAACTGAATCTCAAAGTAGTTTTTATTTTCTTTTCCTTATGTTTAGGGGTGTTGATCATGTTGTTTTCCATCCATTTGTATTTCATCTTTTGGGGATTCTCTGTTTTGTTTTATATTTCATTTTAAAGAGATGGTTGTTTCTTTATCTTTTTTAATTGAAAAGAAAATGCATGCATTACAGTCTGATTATAGTTCGTCCTACTCCTAATCAGTCCAGATAGTCCACTAAATTCAACCCCAAACTCCATCCACTCACTTCGTTCTCCCCCATTAGAAAAACAGAAACTGACAATGAAAAGAACAGATATTTTTTAAAAAGAAAAAATGCAAGAAACAGCATGTATGCAGGCAATCACATCCCCTAAAAACACAAAATTGGAAAGACAACAGAATATACAAAGTAAAAGTTCAGTAGGACAAAATGCTAAAATAAAAATATGGTACAAAAAGTTTACAAGAATGCAGTTGAGTTCATCTTGTATTGACCATCAACTGATGGGCATGGAGTCTGCCTTTACGTGTGATTACTTTACTCAGTGAGACTCCATTGGAGACCTCTTTATTTTTCTCTTTGAATGCAGATACCCATTTTAAAAAGATACTTGTTTAGGGTTGGGAGATTCTGTCTCATTCCAACTCTCAGCAACAAAACTCTGTCTGTTTTGAAACTATGGAAGCTCCTTGTAAGCTGCCATAGTCTCTCTGCGTTCACATGTACATCAGTCCTGCCATATCTAGAAGGTACTTTATCTTTGGTGTTATACAACCCCTCTGGCACTTGAAATCTTCCTGCTACTCCTTCTATGTGTCTACCTGAGGGATGTGTTTGATAAACATACCCCATGTGGGACTGAATGTTCCAAAGTCTCCCATTCCCTATGCATTGTCCAGTTTAGGGTCTCTGTGATTATTTCTCTAATGTTTAATTTCTTGAGTTATTGGTATAGTCTAAATACTACTCTTATACTACATGTATACTTTGTAAAATTTTTATTCACATTCTTTAGATCACCTCTGCATTTAAGTGATGGTGTCCTTTCTATGCAGAAACTTTTCATTTTCACATGGGTTCTCAAAAATACCTTTTGTGTCAAGAAGATGAAGTGTACTTCTTCCATACAGAACTATAATTATAATACAGGAGAATAAAGCTCTCTGTCAGGAGAGAATAAGACTCTTAAACTCAAGGTCATGTGTTCAAGCCCCATGTTGGATGACAAATGAAGCACAATTTATTAAAAATTCAGAGAAATATATTGGGGCTCAACTGGAAGACCAGAAAATCAAAGCAGCCAGCCATTGTTTTTTACATTGACCTCAGTCTGAAAACAATGTTCCTGCCATAATCTAATGGCATTTTAATTATATTTAAATAGGTGAAACTTGCCTGAGGATCAGGAAAGTAAAATAGTCACACTGGCCAGGTTCACATACCGAGCAGCAATTACACACACCTTTAATCCCAGTAGCCATATTAGAAACCAGATGGTAGTTGTAGATGACTTTAATCCCAGAACTAGAAAGGATATAAAATGGGAAGAGATAGTTTCTGCCCTCTGTCCAGTACTACTTTAAACAAATATATCATCTAGATTCTACTGTTATTTTCACTATACTAATTCTAGACTTTTAATAAAATTAAAAAGAAAATAATTTCAAATCTGTGATTTGGAATATTTTGATTATGGGTCTTTGGTCAGTTCTTTAATTATTATTATCTCACTTAGGAGCTAAGATGGCATTGTTTTTGAATTTTTAATAGCTTTTTTAATCTCACCAAAGACCACTGACTACTTATTGCCATACAGAATTGATCTTCAAGGATCATCCTCAAACTCAGGAAGTTTTACTTCATTCTAGGTTAATTTACTTTAGTTTAAATTTTCAGAAACAGTGTTTTCCACTAGTAAATTGCTTCATGTATTTTTAGCTATGAAAATGAACTCTATCTAAACACTATCCCAGAAATTGTTACTTTAAAAGTTCCAATAGTCGATGTTAAAGAGTGTCTCAGTTTTCCATGGTAGAAATTACAGAGACAATGGAATGAAATTTGACAGGGTCTCCCTCTGCTTTATAATTATTCTAAGTTGCATTACATTTTTTTTTCATAAAGGTAATTTATGAAGTATTGAGAAACAAGCAAAATTTTTGCAGAGTTTATGTAGCTATTAAAACCACAGACTTCAGAATTTAGCAGGTCTCTGACATAATAGCATTTTGATATCTTATATTAATCATTTCAATGCCTCATCCCTTAAGTAGACACGAATAAGTTTTCTAATCGTTTTTATAACAATTTCGAGTTAGGTGACTCCTACAGTGTGTTTATCAAAGTGGTGTCACACATCAAAGACACAATAACCAGGGGTTATTACTGCCATCTTATCTTCACTCATTCACTCAGTCAAAGAAAATACTGTTTATCAGGCATTAGTTTAGCAGGTAAAGGCATAATATCAACCCTATTATAACTTACCTAGGACTTCCACATTAAATCATGTGACACTTTTCATTAATAACATGCATATCTAGATGTTACTTCGTAGCAAGAGCAGCATTTGTCAGCTAATTGCAAGAAGCAGAATAACAAGATATGCACAGCAACTGGTAATGTGATATATAAGGAAGAATTGTCTTCATAATACAATATTGTCACATTTTTACCACATTGACTTGTTGGGACTGTTCGCTAACAGTTTTAATGATTATGCATAAATGGAAGAATGCTCTAAAATAATATTGTATAGGGAAAAAAGGACTTGGTGAAAATCAAAAAATGTTAAAAAATAAAGTGTTGTTATAGGCAAAAACATAATTTATAAAGGGTTACCTTTCAGGAAATTATATTAAGCGATTTTCTTTTTTTACCATATTCAAAGAGAAAGGGGATTAGCTGCAACATGGATAGTTCAAGCTAGCGTGTAAGGGGAACATAATAAAGGATTTCTTTACAATTCAGAATATTGAACTTGAAAATGGGTTGCCCAGGGAAGTCCCTTGCTAAGAAAGCGGTTTTACTATTTCTGTTTCTTTAAATGTGGTCTTGCTAGAGGCCAGAAAATGGACTTGACAGGCTCCCAGGGTTCTATCCAGTCCTGTGACTTTCCAAATAAATATTTGAGTAAATGTGATTATATTTTTCACAGCGGAAAGGTTTTGTGCTTTCAGGATGGATAACCAGCCATATTTTAGCATCATCTTCACAAATTCAGTTTTATGGTATCCCCCTGAAGAGATATTTACATCCTTTTACAAGTGTGTTTCCCATGGAGAGCTGAAACTCAGGCTCTGTTCCACATTGCCATTATCAGGCGTTGACAGTGAGCTCAGTGGGCATTCGAGGTTTTAAATGGATATATCTCAGAAGCGCCGAGAACTAAACTTTAAATGGCTGTACTGCTCATAAAGCCTCCAGTCTTTAGGAAAAAAAAAACACTATGAGTGCATTTTCAGGAAATATGTTTTCTTGGAGTTATCTAAGTATAAAAATAAAATGTCAAGTGATAGAGTTTTACTGTCATAGGAAGAAGTAATATTATGAAATAAGATAGAAACAAAAACCAATGTGTGTCATATTAGAATTGAAGATTCTAATTGAAGAATCTAATATCATAATATGACATTAGATAGACATTTAAACAAATGATTTACTACATACATACAACATAAAGTTCACACACACACAAAACAGTGTTTATTGCTAGCTCAACCTGCTTAAGTTGCCTAAATCAACAAAACATCATTAGCATCAATAAATAGATTTTTACAGAAATTAATAATTCCTTTGTAATCTTAGAAAAATAAGGTGTTCACAAGACATGTTTTATTGTGGGGTTAAAACATAAATAATTTATTTTTCATCAACAAATAACAATTTTAAAGGATACTAACACAGGAGTTTTTTTGCTTGGAACTTTACAAAATTCTCTGAATCTCAAGAGAATAATAGTCTCAAAAGGGGTAATAATTTAGTAGGTTTTCCTTTTATTAAGGAGTTGAATATGTCCTTGTTGTTTTAATTTAAACAGAAGGGTAATTTTACTCATCTTAGGCACATTATCAATATCTATAAAATCTGTATCTATAAAGATGTGTCATGACTATCTTCTGTAGGATTCCCTGAGCTCCCTCTAATGTTTGGTTGTTGGTCTTTGCAACTGTTTTATTCTGCTGCTGGGTGAAGCCTTTTTCAGGATAACTCGTCTGGGAACTAAACTGTAAGTATAATAGACTATGATTAGCAATCATTTCATTGACCTTTATCTTTTTCCAGTTTTATTTGGTTCTACCATAGGTCACTTGGCTATCCAGCTTCTGGGTCTTAGCCCTTCAGGCAATGTCAGGAGTGGGTTCCCTCTTAGCTAGAGATTGATGTGGGGAGACCCTACCTATTGAGGAAAATGCCCCCCCTGAGTTGGTCTTGTGTGCTGTAAGAAGAATGAGCAAGTCAGTAAGCATTACTCTTTTTTTTTTTTTTTTTTTGGTTTTTTCGAGACAGGGTTTCTCTGTGGCTTTGGAGCCTGTCCTGGAACTAGCTCTGTAGACCAGGCTGGTCTCGAACTCACAGAGATCCGCCTGCCTCTGCCTCCCGATTGTGACCGCTGTATCAACTCTTTCCTTTACATTTCTGACTTGCTTGAGTACCTGCCCTGATTACCTTAAACAATGGAAATGGAAGGGAAATACAACCTTTCCTCCTCAAGTTGCCTTTAGTCATGCTGTTTTTATAACAGCAATAGATGCCTTAACCAAGACAACCATTTTTGTTTCACATAAAGTTTTGTATAGCCACGGTCTTCTTCAGTAAAGAGAACAGTTATCATGCGTTATCTAAGTAGTTTCTGGGTGTCTCCAAAATTAGTCATACAGAAAAGCTGCTGGTGTAAATCCAGATGTAACGACCCATAAAGCTTAGCAGAAATCCTAGAAATGTGGCCAAAACCCTCCAGGAACTAATATGTAACATATGTTTCCGGAGAATACACTAGAATCAGTTCCGGGATCTTCTGACATCCACATGCAGAGGAATTAATCCAGATCTCAACGTGACACCAATAATGAAAATCAAGAAATGGGATAAAAGGTTTAAATATAAGACATGAACAATGAAACCTTTATAAGCTTATAAAAATTGCCTCCGGAAATATTAAACGAGTAAGGATTTTTATACAATGATTGTGAATGCGAAAAGGATACAAAATATTGTGGTGATTTTCATAGCGATAACATTAAGAATGAATCAGTGGTGATTAATTATAATATATAAATGTCTAAAAATTTTACTGTGACAATGTTGATAAGACTATGAGAATCATCTGTAATTTTACATATTATATAAACTTAAATAAGATGTTTGGTTACTATCTCTCTCTATATATAAGTGTGTGTGTGTGTGTGTGAGAGAGAGAGAGAGAGAGAAAGAGAAAGAGAGAGAGTGTGTGTATGTTCACAAAGGTCAACAAATATTTATCTTGGAAGAAAATAACCTAAAGTTTATAAAATGTTATCATTTACAAAACTGAACCTTTGTCTATAATTTAGAAAACAGATTTATTCTGCCTCATTTGACATACCTTAAATAAGTCCTGTGTTTATTAATAATATTCAAATACCTTCACATTCACTTGCAAATTTTGCTCCATAGCTGCTGATATTGATATCACTATTATTATCAAGAAATACATGTTAAGAATGGAATTACAGTGTTGGGAAATTAAACCTAATTTTATAAAAACAATACAATTACTCAATTATATTTTTAAGTTAATTAAAATTTCATTTTATGTATCCATATGAAAAAACTGAAAAATATTTTTGTGCACTTATTTTTCTTAGAAAGGCTCATAGGACAAAGACATAGATGCACTTGAAAATATTTTGTATAATTTGTACTGTACAAAGAGTACTGTAGGCATTATGTTATTACTTATATTTTAGTTTGAGAACATGAGTCACATAAGATAAACCAATATTCTAAAGCTGAACAGATACTACAATAAAATGTTTAGCGCAGTGTGTATACCATTGCATTGACAATGCATTAGGACTCAATTTTATTTTTAGGTAACAAAATGTCTGCCATGTTAATTAAAAGATGATGAGCTAGTTATTATTGCTGCCCAGGAAGTCTGCAAATATGCTGGGGGTTATCACTGCAATAACCTTAATTATCATCTTTGGAAACTGTACAAATTATGTGTGCTTTAACTTAGCTGATGACCAAATGGAAGTATTCACAGTGTGCAGAGTTGCAAATTCAGTGCCAAGAAAAGCTGCAAATAAGACATTTTGTAGCAATTTAATAGACTCCCTAAATACTGTGAGATTTTTGGTCATCATGTGTGGAATCTTCCTCTATCTATAATTTTCAAGTTTTACTGCAGATCTCCATTTGAGCAAATATAAAACCTCCAGCTCTCAGCAGCTAACAACTGCTATTGATCAATCAGGGCAATAGTTTTAGGTAAGAAAAAGAAGATTATAGATGAAGAGCCCTGTAGGGGAATGTTCTACACTTAAAGATCGGCTTTAAACTGTGATCACACACACACACACACACACACACACACACACACACACACACACAAAAATAAACAAAAACCTTATATTGACTTAAGAGACGTATCAGTTTTTAAAATAGATGTTTGTTTTAATTTCTGTGTAAGTGGAAACCTTGAAAGTCAAATTGTCAGCCTGTCACTTCTCTGAGTCTTCTATAATTGATCCATTGTTAAAAACTGTGATTTGTAAGGATCATTTGCCCTGCTCTTCCCTATATGACAATAATTTCCAAATCATACTGACTTGATAATCTTAGTACATCTCACTATTTTAATTACTTAATAAGTATTACCACAATATTGTTCCAAAATTATTGCAATCTAGTGATAATTCTCTTTGCAAAATAACTCTTATATTTTATACTTATGTAATCTGATTTGCAAGTGTTTACTATTAAGCAGAAAATATAACTATCACTATATACTGATAATCTTTTTAGTTTATATAGTTTATGTTCTTTTTCCAGAATATATAATGTAAATAAAAGTACAATAAAGCACTTAATGTTATTTTGAATCATAAATAAGCCATTCATTTCAAGCCAAAGGACTATTAAAAGTATATTTTAAGTGTATTGACATTACTCGGTCACATATGTTAATAAATATTAATTTTTTATAGATTTATGTAGATTTTTTTCTTTCACACAGGCATATTGTCTAGCCATTTCAGTAATTCAGGTGTGTTCTCTGTGAATATTGATACTTCTTATTTCAACCTTACCTTTCAGTTAAACGCTTTCATTTGTGTTGGAATTATAATCTTCTGTGATGAGGTTCTGGGCTAGACTGTCTGATTATTGCACAAAAGTCTCTGGTATAGACCCATGTCATCAGGAAAACAAACAAAAGAATTCATAATAAACAGTGTATATTCTAAATAGATAAATTCAGTTATTAATACATAAAAAAGCAATTGTTATATTCTTGGTATATAGGGGAAAGATAAAAATGTAGGCTTTATCCTTATAAAAAGACCATGGATTAGAGAAGAGTGAACATTTGGTCACTTTCCTAAGTGTGTGTTAACAAATAATTAACTTGAATTTATGCAGTAAATGCATTGATTTAACAAAAGATGATATAAAATTTAAAGACATAAAACAAAGCAGAAACAGAATAAATAGTTCTTTTGAATATGGCTTAATTTATTTTAGATGCAATCGAAGGGTGAATCCAAGAAAAAAAAGAAGAATGAAAGAAACTGAGGAAAATAGAGTAGAGAAAATATATTGACGAGATGTTTTCAAAGCATTAAGGTCAATGAAAATAGCACAGTTTTATTCTGGGAGTGAAGGCTGATTCATTGAAGTTGCTGGCTAGAAAGGTTTTTTCAACTTGGTGGGCTGGAGGCTAGCAAGTTCTCTGAAGATAAATTGCCTGTGCTTGAAATTCCACCTTTGGATAGATCCCATGATTCCTTTGGACTGTTGTTATACAACCGCACACCCACACATATGCACGCGCACACACAAACACACATAGATACATCTTAAAAAAGTAAATTACTAACCAGGGGCCATAATTTGGACTAAGACTCTGAAGTACCTCAGTGTGTTCACTGAAATATACATGATTGATTCTCGCAGCAATCAATGTTCCGAGCTATATATAATATATAGATATTTTCAATATCAGTATCAACATCTCAATGATCATATTTCAGATTTTAAGCTAATGCATACACATAAGCAACTTCTTGATTAATTCACTAAGAAAATAAATAAATATGTCTAGATTTAAAAAAATAGAAAATATTACTCTGTCCATAGCTTCAGGAAATAACATTGCTAAACTGAAAAGAGAAATATTAAGGGAATTTAAAGGTTTTGCTTCAGTCAGCATTTTTCAGTAGTTTAAACTGTTTGTTTTTTTAATGAGAAAACAGTTATAAATAGAGCTATTTTTCAACAAAAAAATTTGAATATATCTAGCATTTTAAAATATTGTTTGATATTAAAACAAAAGGAAAATGAAGAAAGGCAATATTAGTAATCATTAATTCACACCCATTATAATTAATCAAACTTCTGTGACTGTCTTAAATGTAATGAACCATAATATCCTTCAAATTGGGCAAAGTCATTATTACAAATAGTTATTCTTGGGTATTAACTTGTAACAGTACATCAATATTTTCTTAGCAAAAATAGTATAGTATAAATTCTTCAGTAAAAACACAAAAAGCTTAAATTTCCCCCAAAACACACTTTGTTTATCATAGGCTTTTGCATTAGTGAAGCTGCATATGTGAAGTTTGGTGTGTCTGGGCATATAGAGTCCTTGTCTTTCAGGAGCTCTTATTATGGAATCAGTTGACCAGTTGGGATTCTGAACTAAAAACAGAGGTTAAGAAGAAACACTTGTTTCAGTGACTAATAATGTAAAGTTAAAAAGTAACCTCAGAGCCATTTGGAAATGAGACATTTTAGCAACTTCCAAGAAGCCAGAGTTCACAGAAAATTTTTTAGTTTTGTTTGAAAAGTTAGCAAATAAGGTAGATCACTAAAAAGCACAGCACTGTATTTTAACAGACCTGAATGAAATGATTACTACCATCAAGGTAATTCATATAGTATAGTAAACTTTTATGTGTATGTAATGTTAACATTTAAATTTATAATAACTATCCAATTTAATTATTTCATACATTTTTACTAAGCTTTAGATGGGTTATCCAGGATATATCCACTATATAAAAATCATATGTCCTTTGACTAATATCTCCATGTTTCTCCTTTTATCCTTACTAGCTACCATTCTATTTTGTGTGTATGAGTTTGCATGAAAAAGTGAAGTGTCATGAAGAAACTTTGTACACATCTGTGCATTAACTCCCTTATATCAGTGAAATGGGTATTGAAATTTAATCTAATTGTATTAGAAATAAAGAACTTTCATTGAAAGTAATTTTTGATACAATATTTTCTTGTTGCACTTTCCCTTCCTCTATCTCCTCCCAGATCCTCTCAACTCCTCACCAATCTAACGCCATTCCTTCTTTCTTTTGGTTTAGAAAACAGACAAATAAAACCAAATAACCAGAACTAAAGAGAATAAAAGAAAAGAAAAAAAAAGAGCATAGGAAACATGCATACAAACAAAACCCATAAAACACAATATCAGAAACCACATTATACAACAAAAGACTGTTAAAAATAAAGAATGAGCTCAAACATTCCAATATGAGGCAGAAGTCTCCAAAAACTATCACTGAGTTCATTTTGTGTTACCAGTCCAAGGCTTGGCAGGCAGTCTACCCTCAATTCTGGTTTCAATATAAGGGAGGACCCATTGGAGGCAACTAATTTTTTCCCTTTAAAGTGTTTGCCAATTGGAGATAGATTTCTAGTTAGGGATGGGAGCTAATATCCAATTCCCTTTCAGCACTGGAACCAGACCTGGCTAGAAACCGTGAAATCCCTGCTCATATTTCTGCAGTCTTTGTAATTTTACATGTGTAACAGTCCTGTTGTATTTGGAAGACACTGATTCATTGAAGTTACCTATTCCATTTGACTCTTGCAATCTTTCTGTCTCCCTTTCCACATAATTTCCTGAGTGCTAAATGGAAAAGCTGATGAAGACATCCCATTTAGACTGAGTGTTCCAAAGCCTCTCATTCTCTGTACATTGTCTTCTTGTCCATATCTGTTTTAGTTTCCATCTCCTTCATTAGAAAGCTTTTCTTATTAGGCATAGTGAGATACTTACATATGGATATAGCATAATACCAATAGAAGTCATTTTACTGCAATGCCCTTTCACAAAACAAAAGTATCTGGTTTGGCCTAGGCCTAATCTAGTCTCAGGTTATTGGCTGCTCAAGCAGTGTCCAAAATGAGCTTCATATCATGGAGTTTGCCTTAGATCCAGAAAGAGATTGTTTATTCCCCCAAAGTTGCTGATACTATTATACCACCACTCCACGGAATAAGGGAGGCCAGGGCCCTACACTGCCTCTGCCTCCTGAGTGCTGGGATTAAAGGCATGAGCCCGTTTCAACATCTTCATGGACTGTACCAAATTTAGGTTTGAGTCAAGATGAAATGTCCTTAAATTCCTTCCTGGGAAGCATTTGGTCACAGAAAATAAAAAGTGGCTAATAAAAACCTTAAACAATCTTTAAAAAAAATAATGTGAATATAAGAAATTGTACTTTCTTTTTTTTTTT
>NC_022009.1:116111622-116121518 GCF_000317375.1 Microtus ochrogaster
TGTATTGTGGAGGGGTGTCCTGGAACACTACTAACTTGATATTTCTGTAGATCAAGGCCATGGAGGAATAATTTGAAACATGACTCTTGGGATGATTGAAAAACTATGGGATGGCACTGATTTATGTTGACAGAATAAGGGCGTCAGAATGTTAATTACTTTACATGATGATCCAGGGAATGAAAAACACATTATACTTATTTATTCTGTATGTTGGAAAATGTGTCAAAGTCAGAAGGCAACTTGAGAGAGTCAGTTCTTTTCATCTATTTGTAAGTCCTGGGACTCAAACTCGTGTATGTGTACTTGCTGGCAAGAATCTTTGTCTAGTGAGCCGTCTTGTTGAGCTAATGAATATGTAGAGTGAAGAATCAGACAGAAAATTCAGTTTTCTTTCTTTTATTTATTTCTATAACTTACACAAGAAATAATAGGATTCATGTGAAAATTGTGTACTGTCTTTTTGTTATAATTTTTAGGAAGAGATATTTTATCAAGAAAATTCTTTTGCTGTAGCCAAGGAGCTGTCTGTATATTAATAGACAGAAAAGTAAGACATTACATTTGCTCATTCTTGTCATAAAATTTTAAAACATAGACAGCTAAATTAAAATTGTTTCCCTATATCTGACTAAACCCTGTAAAATACTAATTTGGACAGCATTGCAACTTTTTGGTTCTTTTGCCTTTCTAAATTCTATTTTGTTACTGTCATTTAAAATATAACTTGCAATGTTAATTATGTTCAGAAGACATTTAAACATTCCAGCATGATTTTATGTTAATAGTGCCAAAAAACCAAACGCAAAAATAACACCAATTTAAATTACAGCAAATTGTGGCAGTTCATGATACTTTGTTTAAAAAAAAAAAAGCCCAGTAAATTTTCTCATAATCCTTGGTTTTGGTACAAAGTAAAATTCTACTCTGAATATATTGCAAGGGATTTGTAGAAAGAAAAATATTTTAAGAGATAAAGGTGTGAACCATTGCACTCAGAATCAGCAATAAAAACCTATTCCTTATGGTGGGATGCTTTGATCAATCCTTGATGCAAGAGGAAGGAGCTTGGTACTGACTCAGCTCAGTATGCCATGGATTGTTGACTCCAGTGGATGGTCTAGCCCCTTCTGAATACATATATATTATATATTTTGTATAATTATATATATTAAATACATTATAATTAAACTATATATTATATAACAACAATTGAAATGGATGGAGATCTTGAATCTGAGAGAGAGCAAGGAAGGGAACATTAGCAGGTTTGAAAAGAGAAATTAGAACGGGCAAGGTCAGTTCTCAGGCTTTCAGATCCTCAGTTCTACTGTGTTACAAAGCCGGGGTAGAGATCATGCTTCTGGGTGCAGCAGGTGATGAGGAGCAGGGATAGCTCCCCAGCTCTTATGCCATCAGTGTCCGTTCTTCTACCTGTCTCAGGTGTTGGTGGGCTGAGGGAGGGTGCAGCACCTATGCTCATGCTGCCCTATGACAAAGGAGCAATGCTCACAACATCAGAGTTGTCTCATCCATAACTCTTCAGAAAGGGTCACCTCCATTGTGCTGGCCAGGGTAGATGCAGAGTCCGCTTTCCTGAGTGTTGCAGAGGGTAAATGGGAAGGCATCTCCCCCTTGTGTTCACCACCACAATGCAGACAAGGGGATGGGGGGGAGAGACTACACCATTTATTTACTCCAATTATTTTTCAAGCATTTGGCTATCAGGCTAACCACATACATATCTCATTCATTCTATATTAACTTAAAAATATTTATAAACATGATTGTTCCACAGTAGTATTGCTTGGGTTCCTAATGATATGCAGTACTTGAGAGAAAAATGTTTTGTTGTTGTTGTTCATTACTGGATGCATCAGGGTAGATTATCAGAATGCTACATTGATTTTGGCCTCTGCTAAAGGGAGCCTATCATGAAGGGAGTCTGAGGGCTTGGAAAGGAGAACTTTGTAAACAGGAGAAAAAAATAGAGCAATGAGAAGGGAAAGAGAGAGTGTGATTGCAGCAGGGCATGATAGAAAAGATCAGGAAGTCAGAAGTTAAGCTTAAACATCAAGGTTACACAAATCTTTTTCAGGGGCATGCCTCAACCTTAGGCCAAAGGAATCACACATAAATATCACCTTACAAATTGAAATAAAATAGGATATAGTAAGAAAAGACATTTGCGGATTAAATATAGTCTTTTAATTCCAATAAACTGTTTAGTAGAAAACAATAAATTTAAATCTAAGCTAGTCAGCAGTCAGCACAAACAGGAAGACATTATATTATCCTTTTGTTTATCTACAGTGTTTCTCAGATAGAAAGTAATGTGATGTTTCATTCAAGAATTACTGTGCTGTCTAAGATAACAGATATTTTACCCAAGAACTCTTGCAGTGAACACAGGGCACTACTGTAAATAGAACGGAATTTTTATAGTACATTCTGCAATGTGTTTTACTGGTATATTTTAGTTAAAGTAGAATAATTACTTGGTGCAAAGAAATGCACTGAGTATGGTTTTGAAGGAGACTAAAGCAATACAGAAAATAAGTTTATATGTATTTTGTTTTTTATTTACTTCCAAATTTGCTCTTCTGTTTACAATAGAATAAAGTAGCCCTTAACATTTAAAAAATGGTAATTTTCCATCTTTCTTTGCTCTCATCTCTGTCTGTCCTCCATCTCAACTATCCTGTTCACTCCAGTTCACCCCCACCTCATTTTCTCCCCTCTTCTTTCCCTTCAATACACCCTTCTCCCCCGACCCCCTTGTTCCCAATTTTGCCAGGCAAACTTTTCAAGGTGGATCTATGTATGCTTTTCTTAGGATTCACCTTGTTTCTTAGTTTCTGTAGGTTCAGGATCTTTTGCTTTATAGCTATTTTCCACATATGAGTCATTACATACCATGTTCATCTTTCTGGGTCTGTGTTACCTCACTCAGGATGGTTTTTTCTAGTTTTATCCATTTGCACACAACTTTCAAGATGCTGAGTAGTACTCTAATGTGTAAATGTGCCACATTTTCTTTATCCATTCTTTGGTGAGCCATTATGGGTCTAGCAAGAAACTTGACACGAGAGAAATTCCAAGGAATTCACAAGGAGGACCCCAGCTAATACTGATATGGGAAGGTCATTTCTCAATCTGTTGTTTCATTGGTTAATCAATAAAGAAACTGCCTTGGCCCTTTAATAGGACAGAAAATTAGGTAGGCCGAGTAAACAGAACAGAATGCTGGGAGAAAGAAGCCAAGTTAGGCAGACACCATGCTGCTCCTCTCCAGGGCAGACATGATGAAGCAAGCCGCCAGGTCAGACATGCTGAATCTTTCCCGGTAAGACTGGTGCTACACAGATTACTAAATATGGGTTAGGCAAGATAAGTCACCACCTCGTGGTGCTACACACATTAATAGGATTGAGCCTTTTAGTTGATATTAGAAAAAAATTACTCTTGAGGATAAATTATTGTTTCTATGCAATCCAACTGCTTATGGTCTGGAGAAATAGAAAATACCGTGTGGTAATGTCAACCAACCTACCCTTTAATAGAATGGCATGGTCCCTTTTCTAAAGGAAACTGTTTCTGCAATTAAATAAGCCTATGCAGGGCATATGATGTCATCCATTGACAGATAATTATGTTTTGTCCTTTTCTTCTTTTAACACAGTATTTTCCTTAACAAAAACTGTCAATTAGACTGTAATTAGTAATGAATTAGTCTAAAATAACCTGAGTCCAGCATTAACGACTCTCTGTGTCTGTTGGGTCTTCTAAAAATAAGGTTTAATTATTTTTCACATTTAGTATAATTATGTACACTGCCCAACAGTATAAAATGTTCTAGCTAAGTACACAGTAGAGAGCAGTCCATTATAATTGTAAATGTTTTTCCTAACATATTTTTGCTGATTTATCTGAATGAAAAGAATATTGCTGTGACTTACACATCCTAAGGAATTATAACTTGTGAAAAAAAATCTTTCTACAGAGAAAATGTCAACTCAAATTTGCTATATTTGATGACTGCATTTAATAAGGTGTTATCCCTAAGCAATTATGTTCAGAGCTTCAGAAGGTCAAAAAAATGAATGATAATCCCTTCTATTAATGGTAAAACAAGAAGTGATTTACAAATAAATTTCAGAAAAAAACAAAGCTTAAATATTTTCATTGCTACTTCTATTATTCCTTCCATATATACCTTTTTAAAAAGGCTTTGCTGTCAACTGATGAGCGGATAATGGAAATATAATTTATTTAAACATTGGAACAGTATTCAGCTGTTAAGAAAACTGAAATAATGATATTTTCAGGTAAATGGATGGAATTGGAAAGAATCACCATGGGGAAAAAGCTCTCTTTACAGAGTAGTTGTTTAGCGATGTAAGGATGTGTTATATTTGTTTAATCATGTATAGATGTGTTTTTGTTTCAGCTTGCCTCCTTTAGGCACCTGATTCATCTAATAAAAGACTTAATGGCCAAAGAAAGGGAGGAAGTGTAGGCAGAACTTCCAGGTGGGAAGAGTAAGTGGGAGGAGGAAGTGAGGCTCCGAGGAAGAAAGAAAAAGAGATGCAAGGGAAACCCCAGGAATCAGTCAGCCAGACACAGAGAGAGCAGGAAAGTAGCACATATAGAATAAAAGAAAGGTTATAAAAAAGACTCAGACAAATGTAGATATAGGTTAATTTAAGTTATGAGAGATGGTGGAACAAGCTTAAGTTAAGGCCAAGCATTTATACTTAGTAATAAGTCTCCATGTCTGTTTTGGGGAGCTAGTTTGTGGCCTAAGGACAATTCCAACTACTATTTTACATGATTTCAGCCTTCAGCTTCACACATCTGTGTTTCATTGTTTAGGTAAGAAGTAAAATACCATGGTGTCGGAAGAACATTTTCAAAAAAGGGAAATAGAATATACTGTTATAATGAGAGAAAGAAAAAATGAAACAAAATTGAATGATTAAAAACGATGGCAATTGGGAGATTTAGATGTGGTTTTATGTTCAAACAGGCATACACACACATACGCAAGCACACACACACACACACACACACACACACACACACACACACACTTCACAATTCTGCAAGGTGATCAGACCAAGGCAAAAGATAAAGAAACCTCAGTGATTTTGCACCACTGCTTTCTGAGATCCTGCTTTCTGATGTATTAGCTAAAATTTTCTCACTGCTTTCTGACATAGCAATAGGGCTATCGCGTTCTAAGTAACCCTGCTATAAGGGCAGTAATCACATCAATCAATGGAAATCACTGCCCCAAATCCTACCTTCAGATTTTATCAGTGTGGGGATTAGATTACCCAAACCAATTTTGGGCAACACCAGAACTTGAAAGTATCCTAGTGCTCTAATAATAATATGCTACGAACTAACTTCTTTTGTCAATGATATAACTGCATTTAGTCTTAAAGAAGAACATTTAGTAGCCATCATTAATATTGTTTCATTTTAATTGTTATATATACATTTTGACATCCTTTGGAGTTAGTGTTTTTCTCTTATGTAATTCTTGTGGCATTATATAGTAATTTGACACTTAAGCCCCATGACAATTTGAAGAAGAATTATACCCATTATCTCACATATCTAAATGCTAAGTCACCATGGAGTGCCACTGTTTGAGAGGATTAGGAGATGTGACCTTTGTGAGCTGGTGTGGGTCTCTGAAGGACTTATGTGACTGAGGGTGAGTTTTCAAGTTTCAAAATCCCAATCCTAGGCACTGTGGCATTTTTTTTCTGCTGCCTGTGAATCTGAATGTAGAACTCAAACAATTTTTTTCAGAAGTTTCTGCCTGCACACCACCATGCTATCTGCCATGCTAATAATGGGCAGAATAGCTAAAAGTGTAAAGAAGTGTAAAAAATTAAATACTTCTTTTTTATTGTAGTTTCCTTGTTCTTATATCTCTTCACAGCAATAGAACACTGACTAAAACATCACCATGCTCTTTTATTATAATTTAAAAAAATCATCTGTTTCATATTTCTCTAAACAATTTATCAGATCTATTGCCATCATCTTGATTCAGTATAGATTATTTATCATTCTCATGACTAAAAAATCCTTTGGTATTCTTGAAAAGAACTTGAATACTAGCTATATTCAAATCTAAAGAAGTTTGATCTATATATTTATATAAAGTTTTGTAGTGCAAATTCTACTATCATTAATGCAGTATTGCATAAAATATGTTTCTTGAAACAATGTGTATGCGATTACAATAATTTGTAGAACACATAATAATGAAATGCCTAGGCTATTTATTTTATAAATGTGCACATGAGAAAAATATCATGGAAAAATAAGCCTCAGATCTACAAGGATAACTCACTATGGTTGATTTCTCTAGGCTTAAACGATTGCTTGAAACTACCAATGGTGATCTTACCATTTCGAAGGAGTGGTTAAATATAAATAAAAAATCAGATAACTTATTCATAGGTCTCAGATCACAGTTTCTGTGATCTGCCACATTCATTCAGGTACTTTACACAATTTTCTTCCTCCTTACTCGCTCATCTTTCCTTTGTGGAAATGTCACTCTGGTTGCTTTCTGTAGCTTATTTGATCGTGTGTCCCAGTTTGTGTACCTATAACAATGGGTACAATGGGAATTATTCTTATATTCTATCATCCTATTATACATTGAATTCCTGAATACATGGTATCATGTATTAAGTAATAAACCAAAAATGCTTGTGTCTTTTATGTATTTCACCTTAAGAATAGCACTCACTAGTAATTAGAGCAAACAATCCTCTGTTTTATAACCTGACCTTGTGTGATGAAACCTAGATAGCTAGTTGACAGAACCAGGAAAAGATCTTCTCGCCTCCTATGGAAAGAATGGCGTTTTTACAAAGATTTAAGACATTTAGATTACTAAAGTTAAAAACAAATTGTAGTTGCATAAAGTATAAATATTTCACTCTGTCTCAGAGTTCTATTGCTACGAAGAGACCATGACCCTGGCAACTCTTTTTCAATTTTCTTTTTATTTATTTTTTGTGTCTTCTGTATCATGTATCTTGATCCCATTCATTTCCTTGTCTCTGTGTATCCACCTTCTGCCCCTGCAGCACCCCCACCAATAAAACTGAAAAGAAAAAAATAAATAAAAGGGAAAAATGTCGTCATGGAAACTGTAGTAGGACACGGTGAGTCATGCAGTAAACCCTTTTGTCCAAGTAACTTTACTTGCAAGTGTTCATCACTGAGAGATTTTTGTCTGGCTCAAAGCCTCTGGCTTCTGCTGCTACACTGTCAATGCCTCTCTGAAATGCCGCTTAGTTATCCAGCTGTTGCCCCTTGCTGTTGAAACCGTGAGTCTGTAGAGCCAGTTCCTCCACATGCTCCAGCTTACTGCAAATGGGGTGGATAATGGGAAGGAACGACCCCGGATTTAGGCCTGGGCTGTTGCAAGGTTAGTCAGTCCACCAGCTCACAGGTGTCCTTGTTACCAGGATGGCTCCACAGCATTGCCTTGGCGAGTTCGCATTCACAGCTATGAGCAATGTGTGTGTGAGAGAGGTGTGTGTGTGTGTGTGTGTGTGTGTGTGTGTGTGTGTGTGTGTGTGTTGGGGGGGATAGTTCTCCCGCTTTCGTGTAATTAAGGTCTGATCTCTCACACCTAAATCGGCAGGGCCAGCTCTACTTCGTTGCCCAAGCCTGACCTAGGGGGTCACTAACTTGAGAGCTCCAACAGCTAAGGAAAAGAGCTAACTGGAAACCATTTAATTGTAGTGGCTAACTTACAGATGAAAAGGTTTAGTCTATTACTCTCATGGTAGAAAGCAAGGCAGCATGTAGGCAGCCATGGTGCTGTATAATGAGCTGAGAGTTCTTACATCTTGACTCACTGGTAATAGGAGTAGTCTGTCTCACTGACTATGGCTGGAGCATATATGAGATTTCAAAGCCTGCCTCTAGAGTTGACACACTTTCTCCACCAACCACACCTACTCCAACAAGGCCACACCTCCTAATAGTGCCACTCTCCCTGTGGGGCTTTTTTGTCGAACCATTACACACTCCTTAATCCTACAGATGTTGATACTAAAAACTCCTATACATCTGTACCCTTACATTCGTAGACCCTTGGTTTGTGGCTAGAAAATTAACTATGCCACCTATTTAGCAACTATATTCCCAAAGATATTATAGTAGATCAGAAGGTTGTTTTTCTGATATTGAAACTGAATCTCTGAAAAGATATCTTACTGTATTACTAGGCCATTTACTTTAAGAAAGTGTCCTGGACAATTTTATGCATCAGTATGACTATATAAGAAGATGCCTTGGTATGTATAAGTATTACTGTAGGTGTGTTCGGAAGACTTTTCTCAATTACCCTCGTTGAGATGGTAGACAGACTAAAGCATATCATCTTGATAGGTTAGAGTAGAAGTCACCTAAATTATCAGGGTACTTAGTGAACTAAAAACTGAATAATCAACAATTTTGGTTACCTTGCTTTCTTAGGGCAAGGACTTCAATCTCTATCTATATTTCATCTCAGATTTAATGCTTAGACCAGAATTCAGATTTTATTGAAAAGAGGGTTCATTAAATTTAATTATTTTCTTATTCTTATGCCTGTAGGCTCTGATTAGTAGTAACTCTTAGACAACTGGGTCATAAACTTTCTGATTTAGAGACAAATTGGTCCTTATAATTAGACAAACACAATTCTTTGTGATAAATCTCTGTATATTTGCAGATTATATATATATATATTATATATTATATATATATAGAGAGAGAGAGAGGGAGAGAGAGACAGCATTTTTTTTGAAAGAAATAAAAATGTGTGTGTGTGTGTGTGTATGCATAGAAAGGATTCTAACAGGTTGGGCACATCAACCTGAAAAGAGAAAACAAATCTGAAGTCTGAAACAATTAATTTGCTCTAGGAGAAATTTACTCCTTAGTTGCAAGCATTATGTTGAAAGTTTTTTTGCCCCCAAGGTTGTTTTTTTTGAAGTATTCTGTTAGTCAAGGAGAAATCATTACATTGACAAGAATCACTTCCTTCTCTGATAAGATTTCCTAGTATTTATACGAAGCATGGTCACAAAACTTGCCAGCAATGCATTCTAATACATTTCTACACTGAGTGATTTCAGGACGTTGGTCCTGTATGTGGGCAATGCATTAGGGTTGTGTCCATGTAAATATTGAAAAGGAGTCTTGGTGAAGACAGGGAAAGCGTCAGTCTTAATGCCTTTGGTACTTCATATTCAACTTTATTGTCAGTATAATAAGTGTGCAGTGTAAAGTGATAGGGGTAATTTAAATCTGCATGTTTTATAATGTAACCAAAAAGATAGGAACCAAAAAAGATTCCTGTCCCCATACACATATTCTGGTAAAACAATCAGAAATATTAAACAAAAATAAACAAATAAATAAAAACTTTTAAAAAATAAACCTAAATAATTCAAAATTCAGTATAAAAACTCTCCTCAGTCTTGTTTAAAAAGATTCAGTCATAGCTTAATATTTTTTCTATGACTCTATGTAACACCTGTCTACATTCATGCATTTATATAAGCAATAATTCATCCTCTCCCATTTCCCTGTTTACAAATCTTCACACTTCAATTTTCTTGAATGCCACCATCCTTCTCTTCGGTGTGGGAGTTTGTTTTTGCAAGGATATCATAGTCACAAAGTGGAGCAGAATGATTACTCATTTTGTTTTTCTTCTAAATAACTGAAGCTCATTAGTTCATAGTGTGTGTTTTTATATCTCCTATCCATCATCTATCTATCTATCTATCTATCTATCTATCTATCTATCTATCTATCTATCTATCTATCATCTATCTATCTATCTATCTATCTATCTATCT
>NC_022009.1:116121768-116122480 GCF_000317375.1 Microtus ochrogaster
ATCTATCTATCTATCTATCTATCTATCTATCTATCTATCTATCTATGTATTCATCCATCATCTATCCTTATCTTTATATAATACATATGACATATAAATATCATAAATATGACAAATATGTGTATATGCAAAATACCATATATCATTTCTGGAAAAGGAAATTCAATGTCTTTATCTAGAATAGAATATAGAACAGACATTAATAGAGTGATAAAAATGACTTTATGGGTTAATTATACAATTTCAATAGGTACAATCTAAAAAATTCAGGCTTACTTTATCATTTTGTTTTACTCTCAAAATAATTACTTAAACCTAAAAATATAGATACTCATACATATAAAACATTATAATATGTGAATTAAGTTGTTTAAAGGTAATTGTGGCCTTCAACTTAAAATATTATTCAAAAGAATACCTCCTAATGAATATAAAGCAGAAACTGTATGATATTAGTAAACATTTACATTGAATATGGCTATGACTTGTCATTGGTACTAAATTTCTTACCATGCCCTTCCATGTCTCTTATCATCAAACAATCTGAGGTGTGCACCTTTTCTATTCACTTATGAGAAAATTGATGTGCATGCACATAAACTTTCCTTAGTTCTTTTCTTTCATTTTATGAAATGTATCTTTATAATATACATGTGGGTGAGTGCACACATGCACACACACGTTCACACACATTTGTAATAGAGAATTGTTT
>NC_022009.1:116122953-116132029 GCF_000317375.1 Microtus ochrogaster
ATTCAGGAGGATGCCTATATGTTTGTCTTTGGATTCACCTTCTTATTTAGCTTCTCTAGGATCACGAATTATAAGCTCAATGTCCTTTATTTTTAAGCTGAAGTCAACTCAGTAAAGGGGCTCCGACAGCTGTGTGTGAATCACAGCCATTCTCTTCCTTAGTGAGTTGTTAGAAAACCATTCGCATCAGGACTCACACATGAACTGAGCGGGGAAAATAGCAGTCCAAACAGAGTGAGAATCATGGCCCCTGTGATTACTCGTGTATACCTCTTGCTTGAATGACAGTGTTAGTTTTGTACGCACCACTTCCATTTAATGAGGAATGCAGCTGTGCTTAATCAGATGTCACATAATGAAGCATAGTCGATAATCCAGATCTCTCTTCAAACCAGAATCTGTTCACAATGGTAGTATAGTGCTCAAAGAGAATTGTCTTCTTTTACTCTATATCGCAGGGGAACCCCTCATTATTAACTTATAAGGTCTTAAGACAAAAACAAATTCAGTGTGTCCTGGGTGACCCGGCATGAACTGAAATTATACATGACTATGAGATACTATGCAATTTGGTGCATGTCTAATACTTAAACTATAGAATATTTAGCAAAGTCATGTGTAACAAATTGATATTTTTATAATTGTGAACTCAATATAATTGGGAACTCAAAGATTTTTTTAATGAATCAATAAAATCAATTAAGTTATTTATAAAGAATCAAAGTTCTTTTAAGATAAAGCAATGATTTTGAGGCTGGTGTTGGTTCAGCAAATTGTGATACTTCGAACCCTAAAAATGGAAATCAGAACCAACTCATGCATGTTTATTTTGTCTTCCACTTACATCCATGCTGTGGTTACACACAGAAACATACAGACATGGATACTGAAACACCCATGGTAAAACTGAAAATCCTATAAATATTTTAAAAAGTAAAACCTTGAAATTATTTGTTTGGTTTTTTTTTTTTTTTACCATTTTCTGTTACAAGGTTTTATGTAGCTGTATGTGAACAATAGTACTCCACTGAAAAATTATCACCAAACCAGAGAAGCATTTCATATGATATGAAAGCAGTCTTCCCATTCAATTTTCATCATAATACATGAAGAACGATGGAAGTGTTTGAATGCTTGCTATTCTAGCTTATCACATATTTATACATTCATAATATAGAAAAATGCTAAGGTTAATGTAAGGTTCCAGGAACTTTGTCACATTTCCTCTCGTTATTTAAGGTTTATTTATCCTTAATACCTAAAAAAAAAGAAGAAAAAATATGGAGACTATAGGTAGCATTTCCTATCATATTTTGATCTCATATCTGTTCTGATGCAAAAATAGACTATTATTTTCCCTAAACTTTTTAACACTTTATTTAGTTGCTTGGTAACAGAACTGATTTAAGTGTTTCTTCTTTAAATTTTACAATGTCAACTATAAAGGGAAGACTATCAACTTGTGTATGAGTAAAATAACACAACACTAAAAATTATATAGAAACTGTATTGCTACATTTTAATGTACATCATCATCTCTGGATACTAGAAGGAAATTGGGCAATGGTTTTTGGATTTTGAAGTGAAAATTATGTTTACTGTTGATCTGTTCACAATAGCTAAGGGAAGGGAAAAATGAGTTGCTGTCTATCAACTGATAGAAAAATTATGAAAATATTGTCCAGTTTTTAACTGGAATATTGTTTGCCCTTTAAAAAATATCAAGAAATTTTCAGACCAATGTTTGAAGCTGAATAAAAATCATTCTTAATTGTGTAATCCAGATTGAAAAAGACATAAATTTCTTGTTTTCCTTCATGTTTAGAAACTAGTTTTGATTTTTTTTGATATGTGTGTTGTGTGTTTCTTTTGGAATGTCTATTGATTTTAAGAAATTTATAAGCGATCATGGCGGTAGCAGATTTTAAGGGAAGGTAGATAAAAGCGGGTTGTATAAAAGGTGGAGAAAGAAGGGAAAGGAGAAAATAATGGAACGAGAATGGCTAAAAAGAGTCAAAAACGGCAATGGAAACTACAGAAAGAAGTGGGAGATAAATATCTAATATTAAAAGTTTTTGAGATGTTACTTCACAGATTAGTATCTCTCAACTCTCATCCGAGAAACATAACCATGCAGATCTACTATTTGTCAGTGTATAGAATAAAAAAAAATACAAAGATTTAATTGACCTATTATTATCAAGAACACACTCCCTGGGCTTAGCAATCATTGTAGACAAGGAGGGGCAGAAAGACCGAAAGAGCCAGGCAGAAGAGATGACTTCAACAAAACAGCGTTTTACGCATAACATGAGCTACACATATGAACTCACAATGGACTTGTGTATACTCAAGCCAAACAAATATTAGCATGGATATAGGAAGATATCAAGAACTCCTACTCCAACTGAAGACCTATTGGCGACTGATAACTACTGGGATAGATATGTGGGAAAACAGGTAACTCAAGAAGGCAGATGGATCTGTGAGTAGTAGGACATGGTGTAATCAAAGTACCTTGGATATGGTTATGAAATAATTACTAATGATATATTTTTAAATAATGTGTAGTACCAAAATCAAAATGACTTTAAAGATATAGAATTTTTTAAAAATAGTAAAGTTAAGAATAAGATGTGATTGAGTGAAATAATATTACTCTTGTAAAATTAATATAGTGGAACTTTTCCTGTTTTGTTTCCTCTTAAATTTATTGATTTTGTTTAGCAACAGACACATACCTTGGCACATTCATGGAGGTAAGAAGACAGTTTTCAGGATCTAGTTTTCTCCTTCAGATGTGTGGAGTCCAGGGATCAACTCAGGTTTTCGGGTTTGGAAGATAGCTTTCTTCCTTACTAAATCATTTTTTATCATCAATAGATTACTTGTTTATTGTAAAAAGTAATACAAATTTCATTATTCACAGAAGCTAACTTATTGGTCTGAAACACTGAATCAAAACATCAGAATCATTTGTGTCAATTGCAAGAGTCTATCTACATTCTTTACAATAGCAAATTTCCTTTCTTAATTATTTTTTTATTTGCTTAGTTATTTGATGGTATATTGAACTTCTATTATATGTAGTATAAATTCCAAAGTGTCAGAAAATAAGATACACAGTGGAAAAAAAGGGTAAATTTAGATTTAGTTGGTTTTTAAGCTATTTAGTCTTCAGGGAGATTCAGAGACAGAATTATTAGTAAACGAACAGAAATAACTGATTCAGAACAATCACTATCATCTCTGTTAAACACTGAGTTCATTCAAACACAGTACAGCACAGTCAGGCCAAGTACATGCTGTCACAAACATTGATTTCTTCCTGGGTAATTTCTAAATTTCATAAATGAAGAAGAGGGATGTGTTTAATTACTTAAAATACAAATGAAGAAGACTTTTAGTGACCCAATAGATTGATTGACTCTATTTGGAGTTTCGTGATTCTGCAAAGAATGAATGTAACAAATGGAAAACAAAGAATTATCTGAGCTATCTTTTTTTCTGGTTATTAAACATTTGCTGCCAAACCCTGTATCTAACTGGCTGTTTTGTAAAACCTTTGTAATGAATGAACTAGGCAGTTCATAAAACTGCACAGTTATAATGTTGAAACCTACAGAGGAAATATTTCATAATCTGTGATGTCTCCACAAGTGTTTGGTTATTTCACGGATTTATGGATTTCTTTAGTTCTATGACATGAAAGGCACATATGACAGCTTCCCATAGGGAAAAAAATCACTACAGGAAACCTGAGTTCATGTACCATGGCCATAGCCACTTATTTTTGACCGGGAAAAATCAGTTTCCTTAGGAGTGTTCAGTTTTGTGTGAAGAAAAAAATAAAAAAGGAAACCTTAGAAAGGAGCACATAGTTCACAGATAAACATGGCAGAAAGAAAACAATAAGCATATTCATTTGTATGATCAATTTTGTCTATCCTTTCCATGTATATATTCTCTTGTATGCAAATCACACACACACACACACACACACACACACACACACATATATAATGGAAGGTCTGATATTAGAACATATGTTAGTTGCTTACTATAATAATTTATAAAAGAAACAGTCAGAAAGTAAAGACATATGAAATGTGCAAATTTTGAGACTTAATAATTATTCTTGCTATGAGATACAATTGTTGACAAAGAAGTTTGGAAACTGCACAGAACATAAAAGCCAAGGCTTCATTCCCAGTGGTTCTATTCTATCCGAAATCATGCCACATCAATACATTCTATGATTTAATGGGGAATTGTCAATCATTTGTAGTTAAAGCTCCTCAGATGTTACTGACAAATAGAACAGAACAATATTTTGGACTTTAATCAAATAATAAATGCTAGTGATACATAACCATGAATAAAAGAATCCTATGCATCCTGGTCTTTATAATATTGATACAAGGGCATATATAGCTATACAGTGTTCTGGGGTATACCTTTATCCTTTTAGCATACACAATATACTTAGGATGTTTAAAAACAGTTAAAAGAGAAAGCTATGGGCATAACACGTCTCTGGAATAGCTTTGTTCTGATTTGTGTCTGACCTTGAATAGGGCAGGTCTTTGCATTGCTTTAGTTTCCACTCCTTTTCTTCTTTCAATTTCCTTTAAAACCAAGGTCAGGTCTTCTCTATCAGTTCCCCACAGAGTAAGAAATGGCTTATGAGGAAGTACAGAAACTATTTGGGGTTGGATATATCACTTAAAGGAACATATCTAAAGACAAAAAAAAGTTGCAAAGGCACAAAGGTTTCATGGGCAACCACTGGAAAAAAGAAGAAAGGTCACCTAGATACTAAAACTATATATGAGTTGATTTCAACTTTGAAGTGTAGTTCTTTATGTGCCTGAGTTTGGAATTAGCAGCAGCTGCAGTTTTAAGATGGGTTCTTGTTTGTTGATTCACCAAAACTATTATGTACTTTAAAGTACATGGGACTTTCCCTTTAACATCCTTTATTGCTTTATTTGTTCAAATTGGACAAAAATTGGACAAAAGGTCTCTTTCAAGAGTTCTTATCATTAGTGAAAACAACTAAATATTTTAGTAACTGTGTGGATAAACATGAAAATAAGAAAAAAATCACACAGTTCTTGATGACTATGACTAAATCTAAACTGAAATATTTTGCAACATACATTTATTTAGATGGAAAATCTGTGGTGTGTGTAGCGTTGTAAGTATAACTAATGATTTAGATGAAGAATACATTCTGGATGCCACGTTACTCAAAATGAACACATACTGGGTTTTAAGCAATGTCATATAGTAAAGCAGCAGAAAGGGGATAGTTTAAAGCAGAAGCTGCATCTTTTCTAATTCTGAAAGGAGAGAGGTTTTTTCATTTGTTTGTTTTCTTTAAAAAATAATAAACCCTTCCCTCCTCTCCTCCGAATTCCTCCCCTCCCCCCCATTTCCCCTCTTTTATTACTCTTCCGAGAAGAGAAAGCCTCCCATGGATATCAACCAGTCATGGTATTTCAAGTTGTAAAAAGACTAGGCACCTCCTCTTCTATTACGACTAGACCAAGAAATTCTTGAGTAGGAAAAGGTCCCCCAAACAGGCATCAGAATCAAGACAGTCCTTGCTTCCACTGTTAAGAGTCCCAGAAGATAATCAAGCTACACAACTGTAACATGTGTGCTGAAAACCTAGGTAGGTCCCCTGCAGGCTCCCTGGTTGTTAGGTAAGTCTCCGTGAGCTGCTTTGAGAACAGTTTAATTACTTCTTTGAGTTTTTTTTTTCTGTTGCCGTGTGTGTGTGTGTGTGTGTGTGTGTGTGTGTGTGTGTGTGTGCGTGTGTTCTCCTGACTCATGTCTCTGGTTAGAACATCTAGTACTGTATTAAATAGGTATGGAGAGAGTAGACAGCCTTGTTATGTCCCTGAATTGAGTAGAATTGCGTTCAGGTTCTCTTCATTTAGTTTGATGTTGGCTTTAGTTATCCACTGCAAATGGTATTCAAATAGCTGTTACACTCTAATGATTATAGAAGGTTCCATGAGCTGCAGAGAAGAAGGTATATTCTTTCCTATTTGGGTGGAATGTTCTATAGATGTCTGTTAAGTCCATTTGCTTCATTATCTCCAATAATTCTCTTAATTCTCTATTAGGTTTCTTGTCTGTATACAGTCAGTATAGGTATGAGATCGAGATTAAAAATATGATCATTGACAGCCACAGGGAATGTGAAAATCTGTACAATCATACGGGACTACAACAAGGACTGCTCATACATCAGTAAGTCAATTATTTACATGATTGTTATACAGTGTTCAGTGCCTAAACTGTCAGCATTTGGAGGCATGTTGAATATTTTGTTTGCATATGTCTAAAGTAAACTATGAAGTTAGAGCTACTTTTCCAAATGAGGTAATAAACTTTTTTTCTTTTTCTGGTTTGAATTGATTTCTTATTTTTCCATCTTTTTGCTTGTTTGTTTGTTTTTGCTTTTCAAAGCATGATTTCTCTGTATCTTTGGAGGCTATCCTGGAACTTGTTCTGTAGACCAGTTAGGCCTTGAACTCACAGAAATTTGCCTGTCTCTGCCTCCTGAGAGCTAAAATTAAAGTTGTGTACCACCACGGCCCAGCCTTATTTTTTTTTTAATTTTTGTTGTTTTTCCATTTATTAGAAATAATTAAAACTACCAATATATGCTGATGAAAAGCTGTTAATTTTGATCTCCTTGTTTTGATGGACCATTGCAAAACTATCTCAGTAAAGGCTCAGTAGTGAATCAAATATTATGTCAAAAATAGCACTGGTTTAGTGCAGAGGATGACATGAGTTTGCTGTGAATATTAAGATACTTTTGCCCATCTCATCTATATGAGTGTGCCAAAGGATCAAAATACAAAATCTCGCTGCCACAAATATTTCAAGATCATCAGATCTGTTAAACCAGAAAGTTCCTGTGATGACAAAGAAGTGTAGTGGAATTTCATTTGTATTTTAATAGATAAAGCTTGCCTGAGGATCAGAATAGTAAAACAGCCACACTGGCCCACCTTATAGACCGGCCAGGAATGACACACACCTTTAATCCCAGTAGCCACAATGACACACATCTTTAATCCTAGCGACTACACTAGCTTGCAGGAGAAGTCAGGTGGTGGTAGTGCACACTCTTAATCTCCAAACTAGAGAGGATTATGAAATGGGAGGAGACAGTTCTCACTCACAGTCTTTTTCTGAGATTCCTGGAGTCAGAATCTCTATTTTGGACTGAGGTTGACGTAAGAGACTGTCTCTGGGTTCTTATTCATTGTGCTTCAGAGAAGCTTGCACAGAAGCCTAAAACAGATGCAGAGACTTCCCTTCAAGCCTCACTGGAAACCACCACTTCTTCCTACTTTATAAAAGAGCTGACATGGAACACTCATGGAAAAGGATGTTCCTCCAAATCCAAGGAAGGTGGAGAGTCTTCCATTTAATGGGAGGACCCAGAATAGTTGCTCTATTTCAATAAATTCTGAAAAAATCTAATTAATAACTATCTGTACATCCTTGAATCTAGTGTGATATTCTTGAGACACATCCCATACTCCAAATTTATGTCCATGTAATTTATAAAATGTATGAAATATTGTATTTTTTAAAATATTTTGTCATGTGTTAATTTTAATGGTATTGTTAGTAGGATTTTTTTGTTGGGGGGGATATTTCAGGTTGGAGTGCTAGAAACTAGTAGATGTACTTAGATGATTTTGAAATAACTGACATCTGTATGGTGACAGAGCAGAGGGAGATTAGCACATATTCCTAAAGTAAAGAAGAGGGAACTATCTCATGGACTCGTAGAAACACTGCTGTACTGGTGCTGAAGACTTGGCATAAGCCACAGGCTAGATTAGATGTTCCTTGATAAATTGGTTCTCCCCATATGTCCCATTACAATTTTCAGGGTCATATTCCTTCTAAAGATATCCTGTGAGATTGGGATTTTAATTCATGTTCCAGTTCAACAACTTGCTAGCTAGGACTCTGAGTTTGGTTTCAGAAATTTAAGCCCTTCAGTTATAAGACTCAGGGATTTATTTTGAGAAGGGTCTAGTAGTTTTCAGGTCAGTTATTTCGGGTCAGAGTCTGAGCCAGGATTGAAATCCCAACCTTATGCTTTATGGTACTCACTTCCTCAAGTGTGATGAGAAGTATTCAGAAAATAACAATATGCTTTAGTTTTAGGTAGAAATAAAATGTTTCACAGTACTAAATGTGTTATCACCAATTTTTTTCCATTTGAATAATTGACTAAGAACATATAATGGAAATACTTTCTATAAAAAACAATTCATGGACTGTAACTGTGTAGAAGAGTGAAATAGAGTATTTGTTGCCTTTACAGCAAATCTCAAATAGAATTGAGTATAATAAACTTAGTACAGATTTTAAAAACACTGTTTAAAGAATTGACACTTCAAAGGGTACTTTGATAATAAAGTATTCAGTGTGTTAAATTGAACATAGGAACAAAAGCTGTAGGATATGTGATATTAGGTAGATAGAAAATACATAAATTTGGAGAAATAAATGTGTATCAGATACCTGTAATTATTTTTTTCAGTAGCAATGTAAGTATTTTATTATGGGTAATTTCATTAAAAATCTGATGTATAATTACCACCTATCAAAGCTAGATGTTGGTAGGAGACTGAAGAAAGGAATGGATAAATCAAAGATTGAGTGGTGTCATTTTTCAGTGAGTTACATACTGGAAGATATGTTAGGTATCTTCACGTACTCTGAAACAAGAATACGATCACGATTAACCTCTTTGGTTTTGGGAAGATCAGCAACAAGGAAACTGAAATATTCTCAGAATTTCTCTAAAAACTAATAACAAATCAAATATTGGTTAAACGAATGATGCTTGGATTCTACTGAGTGGTATATAATACTTTGATTACATTGTTTTTGCCATATGCATTTATTTTTATTCTTTGCCAATTTTACACTTGTATGTATAATGAATTTTGGTGATTTTTAAGTCCAAATGCTTCCTTTCAATGATTTTATTTCCTTCAGAAGACACAGAGTGAGGACAAGGGTA
>NC_022009.1:116132904-116162775 GCF_000317375.1 Microtus ochrogaster
ATTCTTTTATGTTAGAGAATTCCTGAGATGAGAAATTTGTTAAAAACAAATCAGAACAAAAACAATCATGTAAGAACCCAGAAATATATCTGCGGACACTTTTGAAGGTTAAAGTTCAAAGCTAATCAGTTAGAGTCTATGAGTGTTCTCTTGTGTTACTTATTGAGGCAACAGAAGTGGAAGAGAGATATCTCAATCTTCTAGTCCCTTTCTTAAAATTTTTTATGAAATGTAATTATTTTCTATATGTATAAGTGTGATTAGCCTACACATGTGTCTGAGTAACATATGCATGTCTGGTGCCAAGGGCCAGAAGAGGGTGTCAGATGCAGTAAAACAGGGTTTACAGCCACCATGTGAGTTTCTAGAATTAAATCTGTGTCTTCTGAAAGATCAGTAAGTACTCTTCAGAGCTGAGCCATCTCTCCAGGCTCCAAACCCTGTTAAATAATAGATATTCACAAGGGTGGTGTGGTCTCCATATAAAAGTTGTTATAGTGGTAATTAAATTGCACTCTGAACTTTAGAGAAAATAAATATCCAGAAGATACCATGCCATAGTCAGGAGAACAAAACAAGACAAAATAGGAAAAGAAGAAAGAAAAGAAAATCCTGTAACATGTGGGTATATTAGTTGATACAAAATGTTATCAGAACTCTAATAAAATTGGAGAGAAAAACAGAAATTGTACTTTTGAAACATTGGGATAACCATGTTCCTTAATGACCTGAAAGCACACACCTTACTTTGGGTGGATTCATAACTGCAATCCAATCCTTCCTTCTGCAAAATAGCAAATTCGATGGTATGTGCTAATCTCATAGTTCAGGCTATGGATTATAAACAGTAAGCGGCAGCTCCAGCTTCTGTTAAATGAACTAACAATATATACCTTGTAAACACCTCTGCTTATCCCTCCATTTCAGCCAATCCTGTGGCAATATGTAACTCATTCTCCATAAGAACATTTGTTAATGATGATAAAATCCATTGGGGAATTAACAGTGGAGTGTCATTTCCGGCCTAGCAGGTTTGACTCGTCTTAGAGAGCAGCTGCTAACATTTTAGGGAGACTGAAAAATTCTATCTGCTTACACAATACCTTCTTTATTTTGTTCTTTTGTTTTTGCAAAAATGATAAGCATGGAACAGCATTCTTCTCCAGATTCAACTGCGATGTCCTTTTTACCACCTGAAACAGTAATTTTCTTCTGTGACACCAGACCTGGTAGCTAAGGAAAGTCTGAAACTTGCAAAAGTGCTTTAACTTCTACAAAAGTGATGTACACTTTCACGTGGTGGTCGCTGCCATGATGGTTTCATATTTATTTTGAAAACTTATTTGATTATTCTCATCATTTACTTGTAGTAGTTCATGCTCATTGTGACCTTTAAGTATAATGACTTTACAAATAAGATATTTACAATGTCTCTTCTTTGATCATCCTGGGAAATTATACTGTAACTTTTCTTTTTATTACAGGTTGAGATATTGATATTTCTGCCAATGCATGCCAAGCATTTATGCTTTGATTGTACAATTTAAAATATATAAAATATTGCCATTTTAGGGATTATAAAGTTGTAGCAATGTAAATAAAAAAGACAAATAATAGTTCCCTAAATGTAATTCATTATTCTCACTTTTGATATTTCTTTGTGTAAGGTGCCGATTTGTTTACTATATCTCTCTTTAGTAAACCTAAGTGCAATGCATGTAGGCATGTTAGACAGTTTAGAGAGAGTGCTACCTAAACTGTTTATTGAGACTGTTTTAGAGAGTGAAATTTTATCAAAAACAAACAATACAGGCTACCATTCTATGAATCACATTTCATTCAGTTTTTGGGTGGAGTAACTTTTCTGAGTACAGACTAACCTAGTAACTGCTGGAAATAACAGGAACTACTGGTATGCATAACTCAGAATATTTTTAGCAAGTGCGTGTGATCAGCCTATGTGTGTATAAAGACTCTTATGTGTTGTGCGTACAGCTGCAGAGGGGAGCAGGCACGTGTGTGTTTGCATGTGTTTGGAGGCCCGGAGTTAATTTTGGAAGGTTTTATGATTAGTATCCCCCTTATTTATTGAGAGTCTTTAACTGAGTCCAGAGCTCAACAAACTCACAGCCTAACTAGTCTGCCCTTCAGTGCCACTTTGTCTGTCTTTTGGAAGTACTGGAATTCTAGGCAGACTGTTGTGCCTCGCTGGCATTTAGTACCAGGAGTTTCCAATTTCTGATCATCATTTCCATTCTCCAGTGTGTTACTAATTTAACACCACTGAATTCAACTTGCATTTTCTTTTTGTTTAAAAAGGTTTATTTATTTTTTTATTTATGTGCATGTACTGTGTGAGTTTTGTGCACCATATGCACCGATACTAGGAAAAGGAATCAGATGCCCTTAACTAGAAATATAGTCACCTTTGAGGTGCCATGGGTTGTTGGGGGGGGAATTCAATTCTTCCCAATAGAGGTAAGTCTTCTTAATGAGACTTCTCTCCATTCTTCTGAGTTTATCTTGCAGCCGTTTGCACACCTGCATTATAGACTACTTCCTTTTAGACTCAGAGGGTGTACTGACTATTCCCTATTTCAGTTACTCAGAACTGCCTTTCACTATGCTTAAATGATGTACCTCACAGCAGTTGAAGAAATTTCCTTACTTTGAATTTAACTTATTAAATTGGGCTCATCCAGAGATACAATAAAATCTCCTGTTTAAGATTTATAATCCTATACAATCTTGCACATTTCCTCTCAGCTGTATGAAGATTAAAGTTTGAATAGCCAGAGAACTCGAAACTAAGAACATCTTGTTAGCATTTTATTTATCATTACTCATTTTTCCATTATATAAGATGCTATTTTGTTTTCTAATAATCTCAAATTTCAGTGTCATCCAGCAAATACAGATATTGAAATATTCACTCTCTTAATTGAAAGAAGTTGAATTGAGACAATCCTTAACAGTACAATCTTTGGATTTAAATTTTTTATTTATTTAATGGTGTGATTTTTTTGAGAATTTTATATCTTACCATGAATTTTAATTACATTTATCACTAACTCAATATTGGATTGTTGACTGGTATGAGCTCCCAGACACCTTAAGCTGTGTTTAGTTTCCAAGTCCAGCTGTGCTGTCAGATCCAGAAGACAAAGCTGGAATTTAGTAGTCCTCAATCTCTAGTTCTTATGGTCTTTCTTTCCACTTTCCTCTGTTCCTAGCATTTTGTTTGGGATGAGATACGTTATAGATATGTCATTGATGAGAGCTCAACAGATACTTGTTCTTTATGGTCATATCACTCTGAAGACATCACACTTCATCCAAACTGATTTTATAACTGGTTTTTGTTTCTGTGGTTGGCTTTAAAATTATTTGTATTACACCTTTAAAAATCTCATACTGTGTGTTTTGACCATGTCTACTACCACGACTCATCCAAGTTCTTTGCTGCTTTTCCTACTCATCGAACTTTGTGTGTTTCTTTGTGAAACCATCAAGAACAGTTTGCACTGCTCAAATTTTTTTTGATGTGTGGTTTTCCATTAAAGGCAGTCATAGGTGGATAGTTTACAACATTGTGTGACTGAATTGATTATTGAGATATCTCAGTTTAATTACAATGTATCTGAATTGCTTAGAAAAAATAATTTATAACTAAAAATGTGCATGGGAAGTTATTATCAAAATAAGGTCTGAGATCAATGAAATCTAAACGAAAAGTAACCAGGGCTTTTCCTTTTTATTTGATTTCCCATACTGTGCTTCTTTACAGTTTGTGTGATGTTTACTATAGAGACAAAATAAACCATCTACTCACCATAAATAAGAAACCAATGACCAACCAAAGTAATGATTTTAATCAGTCTCAACCTGTCAGACGAATGAGTTTATAGGAATTACCTACAAGAATATAGAAGAGGAGTTGTATTCAGGAGCATGGAGCAGTCAAAGGGAGTTACATCACTGAAAAGCCTACCCTGGGATAGGTGACTTCTCATAAAAACAACATTCTTAAAAGTCCCTACATGATTTCCGTCACATTCCACCTGGCCTTGGTGAGCTCCCAATAGATCAGCTCCACTGTCTCAATGGGTGGGTGCACCCCTCGTGGTCCCGACTTCTTTGCTCATGTTCTCCCTCCTTCTGCTCCTCATTGGGACCTTGAGAGCTCAGTCCAGTGCTCCAGTGTGGGTCTCTGTCTCTATCTCCATCCATCACCAGATGAAGGTTCTATGATGATATGCAGGATATTCGTCAGTATTGCTATAGGATAGGGTCATTTCAGGTTCTTTATCCTCAGCTGCCCAAGGAACTAACTGGGGACCTCGGCTTGGGCTCCTGGGAGCCACTCTAGGTTCAAGTCTCTTGCCAACCCTAAGGTGGCTCCCTTAACTAAGAATTGTGCTTCCGTGCGGGATATAACTGGTCTCTCTGAACATGGCGAACAATGAGGACTGATGAGAAGCTAAGGACAATGGCACGGGGTTTTGATCCTACGTAATGTGCTGGCTTTGTGGGAGCCTAGCCAGTTTGGATGTTCACCTTCCTAAATATGGACGGAGGGGGGAGGACCTAGGACTTACCACAGGGCAGGGAACCCTGACTGCCCATTGGACTGGAGAGGGAGGGGGAGAGGAGTGGGGGGAGGGGGAGAAGGGTGGGAGGAGGGGGAGGGAAATGGGAGGCTGGGAGGAGGTGGAAACTTGTTTTTTTTTTCCTTTTCTCAATAAAAAAAAAAGTCCCTACATGACATGCAGGAACTTCTGAAAGATCCTAAAGTCTCCTTCAAGAATCTCACCCCATGTAATGTATCTTCTCTACAGAAATTGTTACTATATATGCAGTGTTGAGGTGGACTTTATGAATCCTTCAAGGTTCAGTTTTTATGACGTGAAAGATTTTATTTCCGGAATCTAATGAATATCTAGTCTCTCTCTCAGAGTGAATGTTTCTGTCCATAGAAAATTGCTACCCAAGAGTTTTATTCCCAGAATTAATTCAGCATTGATGACTGTTTCTAGACCTCCTATCATCTCTGCTTATTAGCAATGATTGAAATCATGCTAATTAATATATCTTTCCTGAGAAATAATCCCAGAAATACTTAATTGAATCTACTCACCTGTTTACATGGCTTTTTGGTAATGCTGATGACTATCCAAAAACATCTGTAATTCAAGAGTTTCCTTGGAAAACAGATAAAACAGTTGTATTGATGACTGGTAATATTTACTTTTCAACTGTGTTAAAAATAAAAATTTAACACAATAGTTTATTAAAAGCACCAGTTCTTTAAAATAGAGAAATAGAAAGGATGACTGTGTGAAGAAGAACTCTCAGAAGCTATTATTAGTCATGAATGCTTGGCTTCCAGTTGGTGAAACTGTTTTGGAAGAAATAGTAGGGGCTTTGTTGGAAGAAGTGTGCCTTTATGGTCAGGATTGGGGATTTCAAAAGTCAGCATATTCAAAGACAGCCTTATAGTGATATTTTATTTGTGTTTTAATAAATAAAACCTACTTGAAGATCATAATGAAGAGCTAAGCCACTATAGGCAAGGGAGTGGTAGCACACACTTTTAATCCTAGTACCCAAGGACACCCTGGGTGACACAAGATTGAATAATCTGTTTAAAAAGAGAAATAGAACTCAAAGTTGTCCCAGCACTTCAGAGTATCATGCCTTTAATGCCAGCACTAGGGAGGTGGAGACAGTAGTGACTTGGCTTGGCAGAGGATATAAGGCAGGAGGAGAGAAGAGGAGTGTGAGGCTTGGTGGAGAGCATAGCACTCTGCAGTCACTCTGATTACAGGATTGCCCCTTTGTCTGAACCTTGCTAGAGGTAAGAACTCTTAGTGACTTGGCTGCTTTGCTTTGCTGATCTTCAGCTTGAACCCCAATATCTGTCTCTCGGTTTTTATTATTCATGCTGCATAGCCTTCTCCCTGCCACCTAGTTGTTGCTTGAACATGCAAGCTCCCTGCTACTGTTCCAGTGCCATGCCTGCCTCCAGACATGCTCCACTATCATGATATGATGATCATGGACTAACTCTCTGAATCTGTAAGCCCCACTGAATGCTATCTTTAATAACGTGTCTTGGCCTTGATGTTATTTAACAGCAATTAAAACTCAACTAGGTAGATTACTAACACTTTGAACACACCCTTCAATTACATTTATAAAACCATTTTAAACTAAAAGTTTTATAAACCTTTTTAGTTACTAATTGGAGATACATACTATTCGGTGTTTCATTTGGTGTTATTTCTTTGTTTCCTGATTATATAAATAAGTTCACTAAAATTTTTAGCAGTTATAATCCTGTTTCTTTGGAGTATTAAGTATGAAGACAGGCAAGAATATAAGGACGCTGTGGCCTGTTAAGAGTCCCAGTTCAACATGGCTTGCAGCATAGGCTCCCATCTTAGAGAGTACAAGGCCAAAGAGAAATGAAATGGAAACCAACTTCATTAATATTGTGAACACTCATGCACTATTTCAGCTTATAAAACTATGAAGTTAGAAATTTCTGTAGAATGAGAACATCTTAAAAGTAAAACTAAATTTTCATAAAAAGAACCAATTTAAATTGTCTGCCTTTAAAGATGATGAGTGAAATTATTAGACATAAATCAAATAACACATCTATCTTTCTGATCTGAACACTATCTTTTCCATTAATGGGAATATATCCCAAATGCTTTATAGACTCTTGACAATTTAAAATACATTATGTGAGAAAACAGAATTCTGCAACAGAAGAAACATAATTGTCCTGGCTGATGACACTCTCATCGATGAGGTAATGGCCTGAGTCATGAAAGCAATAGTTCCTCCTGTTTGCATCATTTATACTCTCTGTCGGAAAAATAATGTCAAGGAGGCTCAAAAACAGTTTAAAGGTGATGTATGTCAGTTAAAAGTGACATATTTGCTCCAGTCAAGTAATTTTTCTCTGCTGAACACTAGTAGACAGAATAGCTAAATTTATTTAGTGACTGTATCACATAATAAATAATAAAGCATTGTGGTAGAAATTTTCATGCTTTTTGATGTTGTTACATTTCATTGTATGAGATAAACTAAGACATTTTGTAAACATCCCTAAAATAAAAACTCAAACTAACTTGAGATGATTGTAATTTGGAAAGCCTAGGAATGTTGTATGTGATGAATTGCTCACATTAATTAAGAATGACATGATGACTTAATTTAATGGAAAGACAAATTGGGAAAATCGAAGGTATCATAAATTAAAGAAGAGAAGATATTGTCATAATTTACTGTGTGTACATGTGTCTGCATATGTGCATGTGTATGTTTCAATGAGTGTATGTGTGTGCATGCATGTGTTTGTGTGTGTGAGTGTGTGCCTGTGTGCATGTGTGTGTGTGTACATTTGATACAGAGATACTATGTAATATTGACTGCACTGGAACTCACTCTATAGATCAGGCTGTCCTTGAATTCACAGATACTCCTCTGTCTGCCCTATAGCTGGAATCCCAGGACTCAAGGTTTGTGCCATTGTATTCAATCTAGTTTCCCTTGAGAAAGACCATAACCAAAAATGACTTAGCAAGGGAAGTCAAGGCAACAATCAAAAGGCAGAAACAGAGAGAGGACCATAGAAGAACACTGTTTTGGATTTTTCTTTCTGGATTGTTCAAGTTGGCTTTCTTATATCCCCTAGGAATAGGGAGAGCATCACCAATAGTTTCAGCATCTTTCCACATCAATTATGAAAAAGAAAATTTTTCACACTTACCTTCTCTAATGAAATTTTTTTTCCAAATGATGATATGTCTTCTTTGATGACTGTTGTTGTGTCCTCAAAATGACAAATACAAAAAACAAACAAAAAAAAGCAATAACAGCAAAAAAACCTCACCAAACTTCTAACTAGCACATGGTTAAAAAATGATTTGATGAGAGTCTGAAGTAATAATATTAGTACACTATCAAAAAGGCAAGGGACAATATGAAACTCTGATGAATGTCTGGACTTGACAATGACAGCCATGTAAACTTGGAGCAGACACTTTGTGCATATATGTGTAGTTTTTCATATTCAGTCACCAATTAAATATTGGAAGATAAAACATCTTTGAGGAAACTCTCTACCTCCTACATAATCCAGTATCCGTAAAAATGTCTATACCTCTTAGTATAATAGTTTCACCGTTTGAAATATATTTTAAAATAACAATGTACCTTTCCTCTTACACATTATATTCAATTGATTGAAGACATATTAAAATTAAAATAGATGTAATTTATTATATAAAGGACTGTATTACTTAATTGTTTGCTATTACTCATACAAGAACTAATTATGTCGATGAATGACAGATTGGATTACACACAGCATATATTTGGAAGCTGTCAGTTTGAAGATACTTTGTTAAAGTAATGATAATCAAAATATTACCATTCTTATAATGTGGAGTATATTTACACAATTCTGTGACATGAAATTGATTTAAACTTTCTCCTTGGTGTTCAATTAAAATAGCAAAGGAACCACATGAAATAAAATTCATTGCATGGCATTGTATAAAGATGCCACTTAACATTTTTAACATTAAAATTGGTTCATTTGAAATTATGGACACAAACCAACATGGATTAAGATGCTTTTGTGAAAATGAAAACAACAAAGTAGAAGACAATAAAATGACAGTGGTAAAGCTATATTATGTTACCATCCTACCCTGTGATTTCATGCTATCGTTTCTAGTAACATATACAATGATTTCTGCATCATTTCATATCAGACTCAGACAAAAAAAATGACAGACATGTGAAGGAAAAATGTCAATGTTATTTTCTCATGTTTTGTCCATTTAATTTAAGAATTCAAAAGTCAGTTTTATTTGGGAAATGAACACAAGCCTGTTTCTCATGAACTCAGAAAAGTGCCCCCAATTAACATCAAGAGAGAGTGAACAACTATGGTATAAATTGTGATCTTTTTAAGAGACTCAAACCTTTATCTAATGAAAAAGTCCAATTCAGCATGGAACTAATTATACAATATTAAGATTAATTTGAGAAACTTATATATTTTCACCTAAAATTGCACCATTATGATTTTTAAAATTATTACATTTGTACATTATAAATATTTGCATAATTCTTTGGTGAGGAGAAATTACAAAGAATCAAAAAGACTTTGTTAAATTTCATCAATTGGTAAAATTTATCATATATGAACATTAATGGTAACTGTACCTAGCATATCAATAAATCTTCAACAATGCAATTGATCATTTTAATTGTAAGAAGACATAATATATTTTCCTATATAAATATGGATTAGATGGCATTTCAGTGAGGTTTATTTTTTAAAATTAGCAGTGTTAGGAAACTAATATAATCTATTATAATCCACTGCAGATTCTACGATTGTTTGTAAACTTTTATAATTTAATTTGATCTTTTTTCAATAATAATAAATGTTGAGGAATTAGAACTGAAAAAGCTTATAAAGGAATTTTGCCTTGAGATCCTACTGATTCAGGAAAACACAAGTATTCAATTGATGTCTGTTTTTTGAAAACGGGGAATTAAATATAAGGATCAGTAAATACTGTAACTCATCACACAATAATCAGCTGAAAGGAAGACTTTTATGGGGAGCCATTCTTTGAGACAGTCAGCAGTACTCTGATTGAGCATGTAGCTCCTCACAGAAAGTTCCCTGTAAGCTCATGGTTACTGTTAGGGAGTAACCTCCACTCTCACCTGTTCCTGCCCACCTCCTCTCCATTGAGATTGGCCATTTTCCGTCCCTCATTATAAAACAAACAAGCATCTAAAGGATGACAATATAATACAATATGATAAAACAAAAATAAACACATTGGAAGAGGTCAAAACAGACAGAAGGAAAAGTATTTCCCGAGCAAGTGGATCCTACTTAAAGTATCTTTTTCTATGCCTATATTTTGAAAAACCTTTATTCTTTTATATAATAATTTCAGAGTCCCAGGTTTCACTTCATGCCTTTGATCCATTTATAGTTTATTTTTGCTCATAAGGTAAAGTTTTCAATTTAATTTCTCGGCATACTGATATCGAAGTTTCCCTGTACGCTTTGCTGGAGAGGCTATCATTTCTCCACTGTACAGTTTTAGAATTTTTGCCAAAATTCAGTTATAGTTGTGGATTTATATACGGAACCTCTATTCTATTCCACACATCTGAATGTCTACTTTTGTGTCAGAATCATGTTTCGTGTTTTTACTATGGCTCTGTAACATAGCTTGTAATATATATATATACAGTATTATCTGATTGTGATCAGTTTTTCTAGTATCTTTTGTGATTATATGGGAATTTAAAGATTGCTTTTCTCTTCCTGTGAATAATGACCTTAGAATTTTAATGAGTTGTGCATTGGATCTGTAGATTTTAGATTTATTTCTGGTAAAAAAATAGTCATTTTTATAATAGTCATATGTAATAGTAACTGAACATGAATAATCCTTTTGTATTTGCTTTCTTAATTCCTTTCTTTATTGTTTGAAAATCCTAAATGTAAAGGTATTGCACTCTCTTATATCACTATATTATATAAGTATATATAACATTACAGTATATTACTTTTCAGAGAATATCAAATGAAATTTATTTCCTAATTTCTAAGCACCTTTTCATTGGAATATATAAAACTGCTTATTTTGAGAGTTAGATTTGTGACTTGTTGATTGTCTTACTGTTTATCACTTCTCCAGATGTTTTCTTGTGTATTCCTCAGGCTCTTTCATATATAAAATCATATTTTAATTTGAAGATATCTTGACACTCACATTTGTATATCCCTCATATACTTCTATTTCATTGGTGTATCAATAAAAAGAAGAATTTTATGAAAGTTATATAATAATATCAAACAGACATAAAAATTTCAACAGGTGTTTAAAATTATAAGCACATTCTTTTAAAAAATACTTGAGGAGAAAAAGTCATTCCAATATCATAAAATTGAGATGACTGTGGAAGATCCAAATATTAGCTACACTAATGAAGCTAATGAAGTATTGAAAATATATCAAGTCAGAGGAAGACACAGGGATCCTGATGGAGTTTTTAATCCATATCTTTAAGGATCAATACAAGCAACTCTTTATTGGTGCACTTTAACTGACATGTTATTGTAAAGGAATACCAGAAAATATTTTGCATTCTATTAACAGAAGAGCACCACAATAGGATATAGCTAATACAAAATAATATCATATATAAAATCATTTATTATTTATATTTTACATGCATAAAATATCTTCTAAATTACTCCTTAGCATTTGAATGATAGAAATTATTAATGAATATGTGAGTAGCAAATCAAGTGATTAAAAACCATGGAAATATATATTTTAAATTGCTCCTTGTTATAGTTATCAACTAATAGTGATATGAAATACAGATGTTGAGAATTGTCCATGCATTGGCAAATAAATCACCTTAATTTAATTTCTAGGGACATGAATCTATTTTTACGTGCATTATAGGCAAATTGAAAGCACATAGATAATGGTAACTTTGTCTAACTGAAATGCAATTTTCTTAGTATTTTCACTTTGACATCAGAATATAATGCCATCCTCATGTAAGCATAAATTGTATGGTATGCATTTTGTGTCTGTTGCAGTAAGTTTCAAAAATGAGTTGAAAGAAATTTGACAGTAACATTGAAAGACATTTATTGGGGAGACATGGTAGACTATAAAGCTGTTAGTCGCACTGAAGTTAACAACGACAGGAGTTAATGTTTGCTCCTTTACGAGCATCAGGGGAGTAATAGGCTCTAAAATATTTTTCTATACATAAAGGCTTGGGTTGAAGTTCTATACACATTTCAAAGTGCTATTTACACAGTTATATTTCTAGGGTAAGTGCAGACATCCCCTGTGGTAGAATATTATTTTAAAGTATGTTACTTCTGTTTATGCTCTGGAACATTTGTTTAATGATGCAAAGATGTATCTGATTAAATAAAATTAACCTGGGATCCCGAAGCTGAGTCAGAATCTAGCTGACAGGAAGTCATAGGGAGGAACCAGGTGGAAAACATCGTATAAAGTGGGGTGAGGAAAAGCACAAGGACTTCCTGGGAGATGCCAGGAGACAAGTTAGGTGAGCTGCTTGCTATACAGCCTTTCTGGGAAGCAAGATTCCACGTCAGCCTATGAATCTTGAACTCTTTAGTGGAACAGAGATTTAGATAAGTTCTGTGAGTAGTTTTGAAAGAGCTAGTACTTGAGGAAACAGAATTTCTTCAGCCCCTGGTTTTTGTGGCCTAGCCGCTGCTGGTAAGAGTGGAATTGCAGTTGCTGACTATGATAGTCCTAGTTTAAAAGGCAGACAATTAAAAAAAGAGGACAATAATGCTGAGCACTTTTAAAATGATAAAACAAATTATAAAAAAGATAACAGCAAATTTAAAGCAATTCATTAAAACATTATATATTATCTATAATCATACAAAGTATGTACTATAGAAATCCAACATCATTATATATAATATATGTAATTTCCAAATTTAAGGAAATTTTATGTTTCAGGAGAATGTAATGTTACAAATATGAATATCCACAAGGAACAATTTTAAAGCTAGTTAATCTAACCTGATGGGGGTAATGATCTTATATTTTTAGTGTTTTCTTATTCAACAAACTATTGAACTTCAAAGCGAAGTCTTAAAAAGGCTAAGTAAAGACAGGCTTCATGATTCATCACAACTGGAGTTTCAGCACCTGAATGCTCGAAAGGAAAAAGAAGAGCAATTGTTGATTGTGCAGAAAGCCAATAGGAGGGCAGCTGTTGATTGTGCTGTAAAGCATCTCCACTTCTCCAGCAGGGAGCATCAGAGTGCTGGAAAGTTCTGATTACAGACTGACCAGGTGCTCAGTGCATCTTGCCCCTAGTTTGCGTGCGGTATATATCATCACATACATTTGTTTCATTTTATTTTATTTTTTTAAATGTTATTTCACATTCCAACCACAGTTCCACAGTTCTCCCTTTCACCCCTCCTCCTCTGCTCATATCCCCCCAGTTAACCCTCCTTCTGCTCCTCACACAGGATAAGACCCCTCATTAGGAGTCAATAAAGCATGGACCATTAAGTTGAGGCAGGACCAAGCCCCTCCCCGCTGCTATAAGCTTCAGCATGGCATCCCACCATAGGGAATGGGTTCCAACAAGCTAGCTCATCAAACATAGATTCTGGTCCTGTTGCCAGGGGCCCGGAAATAGAAAAAGCTATACAACTTTTGCCCAGATGCAGAAGTCCTGGTTTGGTCCAGTGGATACTCCACAACTGTGGGTCTAGATTTCATGTGTTCCTAAGAGCTTGGTTCAGCTGTCTCTTCAGTATTCTCTAAAAGATTATTATGTGACAGAGTTTGCTTTCCAAATATCTTTTTGTTAAACTATGTTCTCTGTAAAACTGATTCCAAAGCAACTATTGTGGGTACTTTTTGTTCCAGTCTTTAAACTATTGGGAAGAATCAGTTACCTTGGGAATTTATCTGGCTTGTCTTATGTGACCCTTCAGAAGCTATAATATAGAATTTTAGCATTTCAGAAAATTGTGATATATGATGTATACCTCAAGTCTGAAGAATCTAAGCAATTGGTAAATTATATATTATGTGTTGTTGTTACTTAATATAAACGGTGATGTTTCTGGGAATCAGACAGGGTGTGGAAGAGAGTAGAGGAAAGGAGTAAAAAAGAGAAAAATCATAACTTTTGGTGATTATATATATTATGTGAGAGCAAAAATGTTGTATCATGATAAGACATTGCAGTTTATAACAATTAATAGTCGTGAATCAGAGTTGAGGTATTCCCCCACAAAGGCTGTAGGTGTTAGATGGTGTGTCAGTATGCATGGTGTGGAAAACTGTGTTCCTAGCCAACCCACGGTGTTGAAGTCACCTGATGCAGGTGAGAGAGCACTGGAGATTTATTATACATTGGACAGGAACTCAGTGTCAGTATCTACATATCCCAGAATGTTTTGACAAACATTTTTGCAAACCCACATTCAATTAAATGACCCCAGATGAAGTTGTGACCTACAATCTAAGAAGTAAGGAATGAGTTCACAGTAACAATGACTGAGTACATTTTGAGGGAAAGAAAAGGAAATTGGGTAAGCATGGGATATACTGTTCCCTCATAGGAGCAGACTGTGTGTCAGTAGAGATGGATTGAAGCACAAATCAGAAGTGAATCCTGTAGACTGACAAGTCCCAACCATTCTCCAGCTACCAAAAGTATTGTGGTGATGGAGAGACAGAGATGAATTTAATGTATGAATTTCACACTAGTAAATTTCTTTCCTAATATGCTGGGTTCACTGACTTTGTGCTGTGAAAGGAAACAGATGGGCTCCATCAGACAATCTAATCCCACCAGGCAAAATTAAAGGACTACCTTAAAAACTGAAGACTAGTCGTTTTCAGCAATTCATCTTCTGAAGCCTGTTCCATGCATAGAGGATACATGCTCAGCAGGAACAGGCTGTTGCTGGCTTTCTGAAGGTGTATGAGACAAGGGCTTGGCGGCAGTATGTACAGCATCATCCAGGCAGTCAGCACCTATGGGTACTGATAATGAAGAAAACAATTTATTGAGCAATGATAAGACCTATGTCTCCCCTACTCCACATGGTTCCATGAAACCTGTGAGACCCCATCACCTGGGTGTTATTAACAAAAATGACAGCTACAGAACTATTCCCTAAAGATTACCAATATTCTCGGAGAATAGCATATCACTATTATTTAAATGCATGTGCATTTTAAAATATGCACACTTTGTAATAAATTTGAAAAAGGGAAGTTTTTAAAGACAAGAGCGGGTTCACCTATATATTTTAAAACAATCATTTTAGGTTATAAGAATCAATAAGAATGGAATGAGTCCAAAATTAAATGCAGAGAAGCTAGTTAGGCCTCCTTCCAGGCGAATTTTGCATTTATTCTTGTCTTTGAGATAGAAATTTAATTAGATTATCTATGTAGTCCCTTTCTTCTCTCCAGTGCCACCCCCTATAGCTCTCCCTGTCCTTCTATTAGACCAAGATGTGCTACTATAGTACAGAGGTTGCTAAATTAAACAAAATCCAGCAAAGTGCGGTATGTTAATATTGCATAATTTTTAATCATCTAAATCACTTTTGACACATTGCTCAAAAAGGAAAAGGAAATATTCTCACACATATGGTAAAGGTCCTTTACTGAATTAATTTATGAACTAAAAAGGCATAAGTTAGACATCAAATTTGCACAGGCCATTTTAGAAAAGAAGATACCACAATAATCAATAATTTAAAAAAACACTCCGTGTGATCAGGACAAAAGCACAATGAAATGCTAGAGACCATCCTTCAGAAGACCCAAGTGAGCAATCATTCCAGAAACACCACTGAAGGGCATGAAAACCTAAACCTATTTTGAACAACGGCAGTGCCATGTAAATTGACATACTCAATTCAGTATTTTTTAATATGGGCATGTGTTATGATTTGATTAAAAACACACTATGCATATTGCTTGCTAGAAATGAAGACTGTGTTGAGTGCATGGACAATCATGACTATTGTAATGAGTACAATGACAAATTGCAGATACTATAGATGAGTTTGGTGACCATGATATTGTTCAGATGACTCCTGTTACTCAAGAGTTCCTGGTACTTTAACCCGCTTTCCTTATTGGGAAATAGCACAATTAATATATTATTACCAGAGTTGGGGTACGTGTTATCATATAAGAAGGTAGTATCTTTGGGAAGTTGACAAAGTTGTTTCTTAGCTGGTCTCAATTAGCATAGAGATGCCTAGTGTGTGGAAATTTAGCAAGGATTTTTAAATTATAATTTATATATGTTTTCTTGATTTAAATTTCAATAATAAAGCTACCTAGAACATTTTGATATAACTTGAAATTTATCAATTGCAAAGTTTAAATAAAGATCATATATTACTATTTAGACAACGAGTAAGAGATTTTATCCACTAGTGTATCCAATTGGATGCTGAGATACATCACACATACTCACACAGAACTGAGACTTGAAGGAAAACTTTTCAAATTAAAATTCACTTTATTATGCATTTACATTTTATCAGTAATATATAGCAGGATCTAGGGAAATAGCCTTTTTAAATTTCAGTTCTTTTTCTTCCTATAACAGTTTTTTTTCTGAGATCATGAGGAAAGCGTGACTGAGAGACAGTGTGTGGTTGCCACTCAATCCATATTGAGTTTACAAAGATTTGAATCTTGTGTTCTATCATAACCATTCCAGAAATTCTCAGGTGGTTCAAATTCTAAAATTCTATGAAACTGTTCTTTTAGCCGTTAAAATCTTTCTTTATGTAATAAAAAAATTCCCCACTCTAATTGTTTTGGTTAACAAGACATTGTTAATCTGTAGGTTTGGCTAGCTGCCTGTACCAGTGGAAACAGTTGTGGTGTAGCAACTAGGTCAGCTTCTTAACAGCTTTATTATACAGTAGTTCATGTATTTCTTGCTGACAGATTTAGTACACTTTGCGAAAATAATAATTGTACTGCGAGTACAGCTGGCAGGCTTCCTTTGCAAAAAAAATGGCGAATGAGGTTGGTATAATACATTTGGCTGTTAAAAGCCAAATGAAGCAAGGAGTCTCTGTTTTTTATTAAGGAATTATGCTGCCTCTAACATTGGGAATAATTAAAGTTGATACAAATAAACTATAATGATAGCTACCAAATACCTTTCCAAGCATGAACTGGTAGATTCCTCATGAAGATGAAACTTGAGTTACTGAACCAAGGGAATGTTTTGAAGATGTCACACAAATTTGGGTGTGTTTTGTTTATTTATAATTATTTTCTACATTAAACAGGACAAATTTTCCACATCATCATGTAAATGAATTAAAAGGCAGAAAAGAGTGAGTGGTTCAATTCAATTTCCTTGTCCTTTCTGTCTTAATATAGTATGCTATAAATATAACTTCATTTCTTTTTTTTTAATTTCAGTATGGTTTTCTAATGTGAGAACTCAGTATCTGGCAAACTTGGCTTGCTAAAAAGATTATTTTAAACCTCTTAGAAGATCATGGAGGAAGGTTCAGATACATTGTTTTTTTTAAATACATAATGAGCCATTGCTGACTCAAAATTTGAAAAGATCAAAGACTTTGCCCAATCTTATTCCATGTATCTACACAATGGTTATGAGGACTACTAAAGCAATGTTTCTAGAATCATGTGACCAGATGGAGAAAATCACTGTCTTTCATGCCTCTCTTTCACCTTGAGTGCATTAAAGAATCTCCAAATAGCCATATTTGAGATTATGGGGTATGAGAGAATAGTTTAAGTTAACTCCATTGTTATTTAAAATTATGGGGTATGAGAGAATAGTTTAAGTTAACTCCATTGTTTAATACAAGTACAAATTTATGTGCCCTTGCAATTCAGTATTCAGAAATGCTCACTTAATATTAATTTCAGTGCTCTTGCTAAAATGATAGTTGTGTACTCTAAAAGCTTGTTTCACTTATTAGATTTACTAATATTTTATAGATTTAATTCATCAAAAAAGTAATTAGATTATATATTAAGAGAGGCTTCTGTTTGTTTCCCTACAGTGTCGATGCTTTGTTTCTCCTGTGATTAAGTTGGAAATTCCAGTGTGATTACTATCCTGATAGCATTAGCCTGACTATACAGTTCAAATGAAGTTACGGAGTATATAAGATTGCCATAGTTCTCGGAAATATCTGAGCATGTGGGGAGAAGTTTCCCATTACTAGTTTTCATTTGAAATATTTCAACTCCACAGCATTCTGTCTATGTATTTAGCTAGTTTTGCCTTGCTATTTTCAAACATTTACATTCTCAGAAGTCATTTGTGAAGGCCCTAAAATGTGAGCCTAGTTCTACCTTCTCTGAAGGTCAGAGAGTTTGAGGTTGCTCAAAATTGTTGACAACAATCAGGGCTGACCCAGGATGTGACTATTTGGTTCTTTTGACATTAAGATGTCCCATATAGGTAGATCCACTCCACCCTGACTAATGGTCAGGATATGAAAACATAGTTCTGTTCCTTCTTTTGAAATAGGAGGTTTGACTTTGGGAGTGGCTGCATTCAGGATAATTTTTGTCTTGGGTGGTTGGTTTCACTGCCTAGACAACAGAATGCTAATGACTATATCTCAGAGTACTGAAGCAATTAACTCTTCTAGTTATCCTTTGTATCAAGTTAAAGAAGTCTTTCATTGACTTCTTCCCCTTTTGTTTTGTGGCATAAAAGTGTATGGAAAATTAAAGGCAGAGATTTCAATACTCAGTGGAACTCCCTGGTAGTATGCTATGATTCTGTTTTATTATTTTCACTCGCCTCTTTGTACTCTTTATTATTTTTCTAGTCCCCATGAAACTACTCTGGTAAGTATTATTTTTGTCAAAGCTGGACTCAGATAGTCATGGCAGCCATAGAAAACGTAGGGGTGGCTATTCCTTGAGTTGGCATCAGAACTTGAAACTTTGCTCAAGTTGCTGCATTTTCAACCATGCAAAAACCAAGAGTCATGGATCATAACACTTGTACCAAATTCTAATAATACTGTGAGAACAGCTAGTATGTAATAGGTCAGATTGACTGTTTGAAGCCCAGATATTGGACGTTAAGACAACGGTGAAGTTATAGCTTAAATATCCATGGAAACTCCAGATTCTAGAGAATGGAACAATGACCATAAAAACTTCAGGAACCAGATGGCTCCACTGAAGAGCAAAGTCATGTGCACTGTACAAGATAGAACTATAGTCTATTGACGACTCCCAAGATTATTGGAAGCTTAGATGTTACCATTATATATCTAGGATTGTGGAAATAGAACCACAGATTTTAAGATTTTCCATGTCAAATTTGTATCTAGCTTTGATGTACTATTTTGAATATTGTTCATACTGTTAAGACATTGGAGAACTATGAAGATGAAGTACTGTGAGTAAATTTTTATTGTGAGATGGTCATGAGCCTTTGGGGCAGGAAGAAAATAGAGTTGAGAATATAAAATATCTTTCCCATTCTTACATTTTGACTACCTGATTCTTCAGCTTGTAAACTCAGTTTGCAGACTGTGGACAATGTAAGATGTGGGGATGACAGGAGGAAATGGGAAGCTGGGAATGGGTCTTTCAAATGCATCCTCACTTCAGGCTCTGTGGTGTGACTTTCTTGCTTCTTTGTCCCCACCATTTTAAGTGGACACCACTGAAACTGACAGAGTTTCTGCCAACAAAAACTAATTTGTACCTGCAGTCAAGTCTCCCCAAATTTATGATGAGGCAAAACACACCTCCATGAAACCCTGAGAAATTAATTTTTCTTCTAAGAAGTTGCTTCATTCAGATATTTTGCTAGAATGACAAGAGCAATAACTAATATACCATTAGTGTAATTATGTAAGAAAGAGAAAAATGGCTGTATTCATCAGGACCCGAAGAGAGAAACCTATGCATGTCAACAATGTTTCTTTATAAGACAATTATCAAGAAACTCATAGAGTATAAGAGATAATTTGCAAAACTAGTATGTGATAGGTAATTTGTTTCTAGAACATTTAATGCTTCAAAGCTGAATGAAACTTAGCATGAAGGGAGAAAGCAACACTACATGAATAAGCTAGCTATAAAAACATTTTCATGCTACAGAAAAACCCTGTCTTTAAAAACCAAAAATAATAATAATAAATTTATATGACAACTGATTTTTGAGTGGGTATTCAATTTCAGTAAGTTTGAAAACAAATACTAAAAGTGTATTGTGATATCTTCACATACATGTTAGCATATCTAAGTTAAAATAACAGAGCATACAAAGTTTAACATAGAGACAGGAAAAGAAATATTTTTTGTGAATAACTCATATAACAATTCAAAGAATATTTGGGAAAAAATAAAAAATAAATTTAAAAAGATAAAAATAAACACTCAGTTAATACCTATGTATATGCCTAATAGAAAATAAGTTTTATATCATTACAAAAATAACTGTGCATTTATTATTTGTATATTTATTATTTGTGATAGCTCAAAAAGAATAAAAAATAAACCATGGTCAATAGATAAATTAATGTATAACCTGTGTTATTTCTATTATATGTAGTCTTACAAACTAAGCATAATTAATAGGAGAAATAAAGATATGAAGTAAAGCAAAACTTAATACCAATAATGAAAACATGCTTTCTTTATTATTTATTTTCATTTATTATTTATCTTTATTATTTGGTGAACCAGTATCAGTATCTTGATCTAAGTATTCATCAGCATCAAGTATCAGCACATTTTGAGCAATGGTAAACCACAATTTATATTTTTTTTAAAGTTTGATTTACTTATGCCAGAAAGTTACAGAAAATAATATCTGTGAGTCATACTGAGATGTTAAGTCTCCCCATGTAATTGACAGTCATAAAACTTTCAATGCTAAGATACCCACAACATGACGGGGTTTAATGCTTCTAAGTAACTAGCTGAAAATTGTCTGTTCACATTTCTCAAAGTGTGAAAATAATTAAAATTATAATAATGAACTTTTATCAACAAGGGAAGCTTCTTAACTGGATTTGGTGTTAGTTAATTACATAATTTAAATTAAAGTTGAAAACCCACTATAATGTGGTCATACAGGGCCACTGGGAATGCCTGGGATGTTTGTGTGAGAATAGCTCTGTCAGAAGCTTCATCTGTTTTGTTCCCATAATGAGAATTTGTACTTATTTCCCAATATAAAGTGTAATTATTACACATAGGACACTGTCTCCCTATACAATCAAACATGATGCACACTTTTGGGAAAGGAGAACATTTTAATGCGAAAGTTGCTTTCTACAGATCCAGTTAAAGTTAGATGCTATTTTCTGACTCATAGGATTTTTATGTGCTCTCTGCTCTGCATGTGAAATACAAACAGAAGCTGCTATGCTCTGTCTTTCTTGCTGATGAAAGATTCACTTATCTTCCTCATTCAGGGCTTCTTTGTCTCTCTGAAGATTAATAGAGGCAGGTGTCATTAATGCCAATCAGAGCAGACCTGTGCAGGCCCTATGTACGCTTACAACTCTGAATTCACAAGAGATTTGTTCATGTTGATTTAGAAGGCCTTGCTTTTTTAATGTGCTTTATCTCCTCTGTCTCACACTCTCCATCCTCTTTTGCAGGGTTCCATGAGGGCTAAGGGAAGGGATTTGATTCTGGCACCCCGTTTAGGGCTGAGTGCTTCCAGGTTGCTGACTCTCTGCCTAATGTTGCCTGTGGGTCTCTGTACTTGCTGCCAAGTGCTTCAGGAGGAAGTTTCTGTAGTGATGGGTGAAGAAGTCATTGATCAATGAGGATAGCAGAAAATCATTAGGAGTCATTTTATTACTACAATTATTCAGACCAGTAACATTTAGTTTTAAAGTAGGTCTCTGGGCTATCAGTCTCATGTTCTTGATCACTCCAGCAGTGTACTTCTGGAGAGAGTCTTAGAGAAATCTGTTATTGCTTGCTTACCCCCACATGCTTTGTGCTACCATTGCCCCAGTAAAAAGAGAAAGAAAAAGACATGAAGTTGCAGTAGAGGTGTGGAGCATCTGGAAGGAGTTGTGGAAGGGGAAACCATACTAAAAGAATGTTGTGTGATAATAACTATATTTTCAATAAAACATTAAAAAGTAAGTCCTTTATTTCAAATAATAACTGCTTATCACAATATCATCAGTCTTTGACAGGGGATGTAGTATATTTCATATTAGTGAATGATGTGACCATTGCATGAAGATCCCTAGGTATGACATAAATATTGATGAAAGGTAAACAAATTGTTCTTCAAAATATTTCAAACAAACATGTCTCTTATTGTAAATCACCCCAAGCTACAGTAATAAAACCATCCTGGAGCAGATAAGGCATAAATTGCTTATGGAGCTTTCTTCTTATGAGATGTAAGTCAGCACTGATATTAAAGAAGCAGGGGTTCTTGGAAAGACAAAGGTGTGTCTTGGAAGGTGGACGCATGAAGCAAGAATGAAAGATGGCAGACAGCCAGTGTGCTTCCAATAGTATGGCTAAAAATGGAAAACCATAGAATTTTTTTTTAATTTGGAAATGAAAAATCAGGGTTTGAATATGTAAAGGACACTGGAATTTTTCACCCAATCAACCATTTTCTATTTTACTGTAATGGCGGACATATAACATGGCATCTGCCAAGGTCCCACTAGTAGTGAAACACAGACATTTAACATATGAATTAAAACAATTAACTTAAAAGGTTGATGGATTCTAATGAGGAACTCAAAGTGTAAATTAAGAATTACAGCCCCTTAGTGTTTTCCTGCATGTAGATGTGTCTACCATATATGTGCAGTGTTGACGCCAACATTTGCCTCCTCCGTGTAAAGGAGATGAAGCCACAGATCCAAAAAGGCAGGATCTCCATAGCACAGGACAAGGAAGGACAGGAGAGCCAAGAGAAGCCCCATTTAGAGCCCATTGCCTGAGTTGTAGCCAAAACCAGATACTTTGAGTCAGACCAACGACTCTTGGCCATAAACACTTGCAAGTAAAGATGGGTGGACTAAAGGCAAGTACTTTATTTCCCAGCTAAACTTTTTTTGTTTGCACCTTCTTCCTCACAATTTCACAAGGTGTCCTCCTCTTTAACCATTGTTGTTTCATTCACATATTAAAAAAATATATAAATGCGACCTGTGAGGCTATTTCTTGTTGCTATGTGCATATGTTTCTAGGGCTGAAAACTTGATATTGGATAATCGATCAGGGAGCTCATTTTCTAATTGTCTTAGTTATTAATAAGGTTTAACACTCCACTTTATTATTGATTGCAGTGCTAAAGAAGTTTTAAGATTTGTTTATTATTTATCTATTTATTTACTTGTTGTTGGTTTTGTGTTGTTAGATTTTCACTCTAATGCCTAGCAGGCCTGCTTCTCACCATGGAATTCAAGCAGACCTTGAACTCAGGGATACTTCTGCTTGTGTTTCACAAACACTTAGATTAAAATTATGTATCAACTCATCCATTAAACATGTAATGATTATTTCTAGTGAAGAATCATTATTGTGCAAAGTTCATCTTAAAGCACTCACAAAATCTAACTCACAGAAGGAGGATGAAGAAGAAAAAGAAGGTGTAGAAATAGCCCTTCCTACCCTTACGATACAGGGCCTACTCCTCGACCTGTTTTAGTCATTAATGGGATGAAGTGGGGGGCATCTCTAAGCCCATGATACCCCATGCCTGATGAGTAATGGCACAACTCTCCTTTGTTCATAACATCTGGCGGGGTCACCTTCATCTTTGACCTCCAAACAGCTCTGCTATGCAGCCTAGGTGAGGGACAGGGCCCATTTCCTGAGTGATACAGCCGCTATGGAGGAGGGTAATCTCTCCTATTTGTTGCAGGTGGTAATGGGTAAGAGGTAAAGGGGGCATTCTGTCATTCTTCTGCACCATCCATCATATTACAGACTAGTAGTGAAGGCAGCTCGCCCATGCTTGCAGCTTCCCTACCTCCCCGGAGCAACACAACACAGCCGGACTTAATAGTGCACATGTGTGATAGCCAAGCCTGAGGGCAATGAAAGCCTGATACCTGGTCCTATCGTTTGCTCATTGCTGCAGGAAGTGAGTTAGCTAGGGCAGCGCAGGAGAGCTCACTCTGGTGTTGACCTCGGCACAGGAGACCACTTTCTAAATATAACCCCAATAGCACAGAAACTGAGAGTAACAATTAATAAACAAGACCTCAAACTGAGAAGCTTCTTTAAAGCAAAGGATATGGTCAACATGGCAAAATGGCACCATACTGAATGGAAAGAGATGTTCACCTACCTACCCCATATCAGACAGAGGGTTGATCTCCCAAATACACAAAAATTCAAGAATTTGGTCATCAAAAGAACAAATAATTCAGTAAAAAAAAAAATGGGGTACAGACCTAAACAGAGAACTCTCAACAGATGAATTTAAAATGGCTGAAAGACACTTTAAGGAAAGCTTAACAACTTCATCCATCAGAGAAATGCAAATCAAAACAACTCTGAGATTCCATCTTATACCTGTAATAATGGTCAAGATCAAAAACACTGATGACTGCTTATTCTGGAGAGGGTGTGCTGTAAAGGGAACACCCCTCGGTTGCTGGTGGGAGCGCAAGTGGTACATCTGCTTTGGAAATCATTATGGCAACTTATTAGAAAATTAGGAAACAGCCTTCCTCAAGACCCAGCAATACCACTTTGGGGTATATACCCAAAGGATGCGCAATCATACCACAAGGGCATATGCTCAACTATGTTCATGGAACATTATATTTCATAGCCAGAACCAGAAAACAACCTAGCTTCCCCTCAACTGGAGAATGGATAAAGAAGATGTGGTACATTTACACAATGGAGTACTATACTGTGGAAAAAAATAATGACAACTTGAAATTGGTGGGCAAATTTATGAATCTAAAAAACATAATATTGAATAAAGTAACCCAGACCCAGAAAGACAAATATAATATGTATTCACTCATAAGTGGGTTTTAGACATAAAGCGAAGAAAAATCAGTCTACAGTTCACAGTCCCAGAGAACCTAGACAACAAAGAGGACACTAAGAAAGACATACCTGGATCTAATCTACATGGGAAGTAGAAAAAGACAGGATCTCCTGAGTAAATTGGGAGTGTAGGGATCATGGGAGAGGTGAGAAGGGGAGAAAAGAAGGATGGGGATCGGCAAAAAATATATAACTGAATAAAAACAATAAAAAAGAATCACAGAGTAAAAGAAGTTCCACAATTCCAAAAGGAATACAGTCTTTCACTGTGGTTTATAAGGCTGTGAAAAACTGGTTGTAGTATTTGTACCAATAAATATGGAGTATTTTTTTAAAAAAAGATACAGCATGTAAAAGACTCATAGAATAAAGTAAAAGAAATGAAGGAAGGAGGAAGGAAAAATAGAAGAAACATAATAAAGTACATGTGCATGTATATATGTGTGTGTGTGAGAGAGAGACAGAGACAGAGACAGAGAGAGATAGATCACAGCTATTCTTCATAATAATGTTGAGCAAGAAGAAAAATGATTCTTTGAAAGGATAGAAAGAAAATGCTTGCTGGGCGGTGATGGCGCACTCCTTTAATCCCAGCACTCGGGAGGCAGAGGCAGGTGTATCTCTGGGAGTTCGAGGCCAGCCTGGTTTACAAGAGCTAGTTCCGGGACAGGCACCAAAGCTACAGATAAACCCTGTCTCGAAAAAAAACAAAAAAACAAAAAAAGAAAATGCTTTTCTGTAAACAGAAATATTGTGATACTAGAGCATCTTATTACATTTATTACATAATCTCTTATTTAAAGAAGATAAAGCAAATTTGTTATTAATTATGTAAAAGTGATTTTTTTCTGATTTTAGAAATTCATTTAGTAAGAATAAATTCACAATTAAGATTCAATTTCTCAAAATTAGAAAGCTGATTTTTGCAGGTTATAAACAGTATAATCACCAACTCCTTATGAACTGAACTGCTTTTTAGAAATTATAGTAAATGTCTCGCCAAGTCTATTAGAGAAACAAGTTGATATGGTCACAAATCTTAAAACTGATTGTGTTTATGATATTTCATTTGTCTATTTATCTGATAATGAGTAAAAATATGAGTAAATATCTTCATGCTAATTAATAGATTAATAAACATGTATCTTGTGGTATGCAAACTTAGATTCTCTGGGTGTTTTATGGAAGTATTCACATATATATACAGAGAGAGATACATATGATTGTGGGGGTTTCTAAGGCAGTTTTTTTATTTTAATTAATTAATTAGGCCTAACACAGTTTTTCCTCGTTTGCTCCTCTTCTCTAAGTCTTTCCTCCTAACACACTCTTCACTACTTTTTTTTTCTGTTCAGAAAAAGGTCCCATTTATAGCAGCAAGTCACGACATATCAAGTTGCATTAAGACTAGCCACCTTCTCTCTTGTTAAAGTTGGGCAAGAAACCCAGTAAAAGGAAAGTGTCCGAAAAGCAGGTAACAATGAAAACCCAGGCTTCCACTGTGAGCAGTCCCACAAGAATACTAAGCTATAAAGCTGTAATATATAGGCACAGGGTCTAGGTCAATCCCATGCAAGCTGTCTAGTTCGTGGTTCAGACACTGTGAGGTCCTATGAACCAGGTTAGTTGATTCTATAAGTGTTCTTAAGGTATTCTTGACCCTTCTGGATCCCATAAGCCTTTTTAATTTTTTAAGGGGTCTCGATTGATTTCTGCAGTAGATAGACTAATTTTCTTTCCTAAAAGCAGTGTGTAAATGCTATTCCCATGAATGCTCACCAGCATTTGTTCACTTGGTGAAAAGCATTCTGGGTGGGAGGAGGTGAAATCTCAACACTGGTTTGATTTGCATAACTTGAGTAGATAGAATATTACCTAGAGATTTTGAACAGTTTTTCACGCGTTTATTGATTAGCTATACTTTATCTTTTGAAGACTTTCTGCAAATTTCATTATCCTAGATGTTATAATTGATTGTTTTGTCATTTAAATTTTTACAATGTTTATATGTTCTAAATGTTAATTGACTATTAGATGCAGAGTTGACAAATAATTTCTCCACGCATTAAGCAATGTAGTCCCTCAGGTGATTGCTTTCTCTGAAGTGAAGATGCATTTTAACTGCATGGAATTCAAGCTTTCCGTTCTTGCTATTAATTTCCTGTGGTTGTAGTCCTATTCAGAACAACCTATCTATGTCTAAACCCTTAAAATATTTTCTATACATATTACTTGTCTCAAGGATTTCAGCTTAATATCACATTATAAGATAGTACTTTCTTTTAAAATCTCAGTCTTGGAAAAGTTCAATACTTTACAAATCTAAGGTCTCCCGAAAATCCCAAGTCTTTCAACTGTGCTTCTATAAAACTAAGACAAATCCAGCACTTTCCTTTTCTAAGATGGAAAAAGAGAAACACAATTAGCATCATATCAGAGTAAAATCCATACTTCCCAGTGTGAAAGCTCCTTGTCCACCATCTGGATTTGCTCTTGATCATTTGATTCTAAAAGGCTTGAGTAGCTCCAGTTGCTTACCCCTGGCGTCCCCAGTGCACTCAAGCTAGGATGGTCCCATTTTATATCATTATCTCAGTGATTAGAGGGTGTCACATGACATCTCCCTCCTTCTAGCTTCTGCACTGCAACTGAGGCTGCATGTGGGTCAAATGGCATCTCCTTCCTTTTCTTTCATTCAATGTTGCAATTTTCATGTTACCAAAACAAGTACCTATCTGGAAACTCTTCAATGCTACCAAGCAAGCACCAGTTTGATATGTGTTCTATGGTCAATCACATATTTGCACCATAGCTTAAGTGTGCTGACCCAGAGAAAATCTGCCTTTGGGGATTTCATCTCAATTGGAGGTACCTCTTCCAGGTATGTCAAGTTTACAATCAATATTAACCATTTCAACAGATAATCAATAATTGTGTCTCTTTATTTCACGTCAAATAGTAAAAGTTGAATCAAAACACAAATATATTAATTTTTATTTACATGAAAATGACTTTGATTTTTCAAAAATTGTTTTGCATCTGTTTATATAATATTTAGTATTTTGAGATAATTAAGTCATGAACATCAATTTATAGCATTCATGTTCTTATTTAATGGATCCTAAAAAGATCCTCTTTCCACTACATGAGAAGACAGAGTGGGGTGAAGGGGAAAGAAAGTGGAGAGAGCCTTGACTTTCCATAGCCTTACATCACAATATCCTAAGTCTAGATGAATGTTAGTTTTGAGTTTGCAATTATTTTTAGTTTTTAATTTTATTTATTTATTTATTAAAGATTTCTCTCTCTTCCCCGCCATCGCCTCCCATTTCCCTCCCCCTCTCCCAACCAAATACCCCTCCCTTGTCAGCCCAAAGAGCAATCAGGGTTCCCTGCCCTGTGGGAAGTCCAAGGACCACTCACCTCCATCCAGGTCTAGTAAGGTAAGCATCCAAACTGCCTAGGCTCCCAGAAAGCCAGTACATGCAGTAGGATCAAAAACCCATTGCCATTGTTCTTGAGTTCTCAGTAGTCCTCAACAGAAATCTCAAGGTCCAAATCAGGAGCAGAAAGAGAGAGAGCATGAGCAAGGAACTCAGGACTGCGAGGGGTGCACCCACACACTGAGACAATGGGGATGTTCTATCGGGAACTCATCAAGGACAGCTGGCCTGGGTCTGAAAAAGCCTGGGATAAAACCGGACTCGCTGAACATAGCGGACAACGAGGACTACTGAGTTTACAATTTTTAAGAGTTATAATTTTACTGCAGTGAGTCTGGTGTTATTTTGTCTGTTTGTTTTAGGGAAAAACAGTAACAAGAAAACATCACCTGACTGAATGAGCATGCGATCAAAGTGAACTCTCTGAATGTGGCTGACAATGGGGGCTGACTGAGAAGCCATTGATAAAGGCTCTGGGACTTGTTTCTACTGCCTGTACTGGCTTAGGGGGATCCTAGTCTATCTGGATGCAAAACCTCCTAGTCCAGGATGTTGGGGGGAGGGCCTTGGGCTTCCCACAGGGCAGGGTTCTCTGCTCTCTTTTAAGGAGGGAGGGGGGAGGAGGGTGAGTGGAGGAACAGGAGGGGAATGGAAGGAGGGAAGGGTAAACTTTTGAATGGAAAAAATAAAAAATAAAAAAAAAGAAAACATCACCTGGGAAAAGTGCCGCAGGTGGATTGATGCAAAAAAACGGACAGCAGCAGAGAAACATTAGGGTCATTTGTGAATGGCAAGAAAAGAAAGGGGACTGAAAGAAATAAAACTAAAAAACAATGTTTCAAAGCATAGGATTCTCAGCATGAGAGAATAATTGCCTTAGATAGAAGGATTTCTTGGGTAACATTGATATGGAGTATAATGCGTTCTTTTTCTTTTTTTGCTGTATATATGCTTCCATCAGAGAGATTATCAACTACTCTAATTGGCTGTTTTATATGTTTTTGTTTACATGCCTTAACTTAATCTCCAATGTCTCTTTGTCATCACAGACATGATCATTAACGTGCATATCAAAAAATGATACTTGTTGCTCAGCAATTGATGCATGCGTGAATATAGATGAATGCAAATTTGTCCATGATATTTAACAACTTTTGTCCCTTTCCAATAACATATGTTCTGGTGGTATGTGCTGTGTATCTATTAGCAGAATCTCAAAGTATCTATTATTATTAAATATAAGAATTATTTTTCTTGTACAGCCATCTGGTTCTTAATATTCTTTATAAGTTACAAAAAACAGATACAACATCACTGCATTTATATTTTAGGGAAGCAATACATTAAATATCCATAAATATTTGGTGACTTGAATTAAACTGAATGAGTTTTGAACGTTCATAATTTGTTAGCCTAAACTTAACTTCTTAATAAATCCTGAATATATACATTGCTTACACTTTTCACTTAAGAAGGCCTTTAACATAAACTGATTTTCTATACCTCAATTTTTCTCACTAATTGTTATTGCATTCATATCGGTATATATCACAATACAATCTTTTGAAATATTCAAAATATACTATTAAATTATTCCTCATAAACACATACTGCATTAAAAATTCTTTATCTTAATCTATTCTGTGAATATTTTTTTCTTTTATTTATTTATTATTTTTAATTTATTTCTTCATTAAGGATTTCTGCCTCCTCCCCGCCACCGCCTCCCACTTCCCTCCCCCTCCCCCGATCAAGTCCCTCTCCCTCATCAG
>NC_022009.1:116162890-116166849 GCF_000317375.1 Microtus ochrogaster
AGTTCTCAGTAGTCCTCATTGTCTGCTATGTAAGTCCGGTTTTATCCCATGCTTTTTCAGACCCAGGCTAGCTGGTCTTGGTGAATTCCCGAAAGATAATCCCCATTGTCTCAGTGTGTGGGTGTAATATTAACCATCAGGCACAAGAAAATCTGCTAAGGATGCAGGCTTCAATATATCTGTATGAATACAGGAGATGCATATTTGTGACCTCAGAGTCTGTTTAATAATGAAGAAAAGATAATTATTAATGGTAGTGGGTAATGAGCTGTGTAACAGAACATGATGAGATTTTTCTTCATGTTCCTTAATGAAGTACATCTTACTTTAGCTAAGATCTTTGTACAACCACCCAATTAAATGAACATCATCAATAACATATATCACTTATTTTCCCCACAACTCCACACATATCATCCGTCTACAAAGGCATAAAAAGCCTTGCATGCTATAGCCACAAAGGGCAAGCTATGGTCAGGACACAGTGAAAGCTGACTCTATAGACACAGTGCCAGTTGAAAAAATTTAAACTTTCCATCAGACTCTCTTTGTACACAGGATAACATGCAGTGCAGTGAGGGATATCCAAGAAAGAAAATTCCTATCCCACATAATGTTGCCTCTGTTGTGCAGTCAGTTAGAGGTATAGTAATATTAATGATAGCTAAATGCAAAAAATTTACAAGGTTAAAATTTATCACATTCCTGGATCCTTTATTTAATGAAACTACACTCTTTGCAATAATCTGCCTAACTAACTTATTTGCTAGGCAAATTCTCTTGAACACTCAAAAAAGAATTAATGCTAATACTACTCAAATTATTCCATGAACGAATTCTGAATAAATTACATACAAACTGAGCCTAAGAAGAATACATCAAAATGATTATCTACCATGATCAATTTGGCTTCATGCCAGAGAAGCAGGGATGCTTCAACACACATAAAGCAATAAATGCAATCCATAATATAAAGTAACTGAGGCAAACCTACATGCTCACCTCATCAGATGCAGAAAAGGCCCTTCAAAAAATTCCATACTTCATTGTAAAAATCATCAATAGAGTAGGGAAACAAGGGACATACCTCAACTCAAAAAAGGTAGTTTATAGAAAGTCAATAGGTAATAATTTTTTAAAACTCAAAGCAAGTCCTCTGAAATGAGGAACAAGACAAGGTTGTCCCCTCTCTCCACGCCTACTTAATATGGTACTTGAGGTTGTAGCTAGCAATAAGACAACTGAAATAGATAAAGTGGAAACAGGTTGGAAAGAAAGATGTCAATGTATCTTTATTTGTAAATGATATGATAATATATTTAAGTGACTCTAAAAATTCTACCAGAAAACTCCTGCAGCTGTTAAAAATGGTTATGTATATGCATACAGAATTACCTCACAAAAATCAGTAGTCTTCCTATGCATAAATGACAAAGAAACTGAGTGGGAAATCAAAGAAACAACACCTTCTCTAATAGCCTAATTTAACAAACTATCAAGGGTAAAATGCTTACTAAGCAAGTGAAAGACTTATATGATAAAAACCTTAAGATACTATAGAAATTATATGACATTTCTGAAGATAAAAAGATTTTTCCATGGTCATGAATCTGAAGAATTAATGTAGTAACAATGTCTAACCTACAAAAAACAATTTACAGATTCAATGAAATCTTCATCTTTATTCTAATGCAACTATTAACAGATCACCTAGAAAAGAAATAAAACAATCTTAAATAATAGAACTGCTAGAGATATCACCTTCTCATACCTGAAAATGTACTAGAGAAAGCCAGTAAAAAAACACAGCATGGCATTGACACAAGAACAGACTCATTGATCAATCAAATCTAATAGAAGACTCAGAAGTGGGCATATGATTTTTTATAATGAAGTCAGAAATGTACACTAGAAAAAAGATAGCATCTTCAACAAAAGGTGTGGTCAAACCAGATGGATGCATGTAAAAGAATGCAAGATGATCCATAATTATCACTTTGTGTAAAACACCACTCTAAATAGTTCAAAGACCTGAAAATAAAGCCAGAAACACTATATCTGATACGAGAGGAAATGGGAGAAAGTCTTGAACTTGTTAGAACAGGAAAAAACATTCTGGAAAGAACACCAAAAGAATAGGCATTAATCAAAATTTTTATATGAGACCTCAAGAAATTAAATGCATCTGCAGGGTAAAGGGCATCATAATTCAGACTGAGCAGAAGCCTACAGAATGAGAAAAGATTTTTACTAACACATCTGGTAGAGATTTGATGGAGGAAGATCATTGGTTAATTAAATAAAGAAGCTGCTTGCCCTGATAGGTTAAAACATAGGTGGAAGGAGTAAACAGAATAGAATGCTGGGAGGAAGAGGAAGTGAGGTCAGACTCGACAGCTCTCCTCTCGGGGGCAGACGCCTCAGAGAGACACGATGCTCCACTCTTGCGGGCAAAGGCGAGAGCTCTGCTCTCTGAGGCACACGCGATGAAGCTCCGACCCAGGATGGACGTAGGCTAGAATCTTCCTGGTAAGCGCACCTTGGGGTGCTACACACAGATGATTAGAAATGGGCTAAATTAATATGTGAGAATTAGCCTAAAAGAGAATGGGCCAAGCAGTGTTTAGATGAATACAGTTTGTGTGTTGTTATTTCGGGGCATAAGCTAGCCATGCAGGCGGCCGGGGTGCTGGGGACGTAGCCTCGCCGCTCATATTACTACAGAGATTATATCAAGAAAACAAATAATACCTTAATGGGGGTAATTAAAAAGGGAGAAATATAGAAGATGAAGTGAGAGAGTAAAAATGTCAAGAAATGACTAAAATTTAGGGGCATTTGAGTTGAAATATTCATACCTAATATAGTAGAAGTTTTCTAATATATATATATGATTAAATGAAATCACCAAATAATGGTTAATACAAACTCCCCCAATGGATATTTTTTAAGAGCATATGAAGATTCCAGTACCATGATTGGGTTCCATCTATTTGAGTTCTGAGGCAAAGGGACCCCATGTGAACCTTCAAACAACCCAGGCTGTTGTTCAGGCTCTCCACAAACAGATATTAAGGGCATGTTACTGAAAACAATACCCATTCAACTCATGAAACACAGAAACTGGAGCTGATACCTACTTAGAGCTTTAACCACTGCTGACTCGTGTTCAGGGTACTAGACAGTACTCTGCATACTACCACAGAGGAAAGGTAAACACCATCGCAGCTACAAAACCTGCCATCTACAGTGCTGTCCTGCCTGCCAGAAATGCTAGAACAATAGTAGCACAACGCTTGTTTTCCACAACCAACATATATCTGATTTGAAATAACAAACACTCCATGAGTATTTGGTTATTTCTTGAGTGACCAAAAACCTGAAACTAGATAGTACAGTCTGGAGGAATCCCAAATATTTCTGCTTTGCAAAAGGTGCATAGCATTAAAATGATGCCAGATAGCATTCTGGTCTACCCCTAGATCAGTGCTTTGTCCAGACATCAGAGAAGCTAGCTCCTGAAGTAGTTGGAAACAAATAACAGAAAATATGCATAATATGAAAGAACTCTCTCACCCTTAATTGAGATGTCTCCTTCAAATCCCTCCACACAGGACTCAGGCAAACAGCTTGCTTATATAGTGTCAGTAAGGCTATTTAAAGCAACACAATCATGTGTCTATTTCACACACATGATTGGGCCAGTTATAGTCTTGCCATTTTAGCACAAATCATAGTCATTAACACTTGCATTTGTTTTGAAGCAAATCTTCCCTTGCTCCTTAGCATCCATCACAATAGAAAGGCTACACCAAGGGGAAATAGTCTTCTTTTGACCGAGGAGGAAATGACTCATCCAGGCCTGTGATTGCAAGGTCTGATAGAAATTGTTCTACCCAGCCCTTGCTGGTTCTATGCCAGACCAACTCAGCAGCACTCTTTTTTTTTAATTTTTTTTT
>NC_022009.1:116168490-116184790 GCF_000317375.1 Microtus ochrogaster
ACTAGCTCTGTAGACCAGGCTGGTCTCGAACTCACAGAGATCCACCTGCCTCTGCCTCCCGAGTGCTGGGATTAAAGGTGTGCGCCACCATCGCCTGGCTTGACATCCAGTTTTGCCAGCACAATTTGTTGAAGATGCTCTCTTTTTTCCATTGTATACTTTCAGCAGCACTCTTTGTGTCGATGTCTCAAATAGTTTGTGAGTCTCCCAGGTGGTTGATGCTGGTGTAGTGTTTTAGGCACTGCTAGTGTGTGAGATCTTTAACTTGAGTTAGCTTGGTCAGTAACAGAGTCTCTATGCTGCTCAGAGTTTAACTGCCCTACACCCGATGTTTGTATCTATTCACATTAAAAGAAGGAACATTAGAACAAGTACTTGCTTAGAAACACTTAACTTAAAAATTAAATCATCAGTACCAACAGAATTTTAACAACTGTTAATTGGTGCGTAAATCCTGTCTAGGTCCAGGAGAGTTGGATCTGCCTAGCATTTCTCAGAAGGACAACAGAGATTACAGTCTGGAAGATGAGAAGGAATAAAATCATCTTGGACAAGTTTTCAGTTTATTGCATAATATATATATATATTATACAACTTATCATATTTAGAAATATATCATTAACTGTTTAATTCATGAATATGAATTATTTCTTTTAAATGTCTTAGAATGATGATCTATTCCAGGATTGAAAAAATGGTTTTCAAATTGTCCTAGAATCATGGTGTGAAACAATTTTACCCTGGATAAATATCCCTTCCTGGTCAAATGTTGGCCTTCTCTGCCTACATGTGACCAAGATTTGTATTTGTGGGAAAAGAAACATTTTAAATTTGGGGCACCTTTCTGTTATCAAGTCAGTTTGTGGTGTAGAGAATAATGGAATTTATTTTTCTACGTTGCTGTTGATTCTAAATGTTAATTGTAAGACCCAGACTTTGACAGATTTTGAAAATAAAAAGAATAAAATTTGAATTTACATTGATAGAGGTTGTTTCAGGATTATGTTTAACTTTACCTTTTGGATCTTCAATTTGCCTTATACATCTTCACACAAAAACAGAAAGAGGCAGGTCTGAGAGGTTCCTCAGTGGTAAAAGCACTTCAAAACATCTCTTCCCATCTGTGTTCATTCCCTGGAAGCCATGTACATATAGTAATCAAGAACCAACTCTTAAACGTTGTTCTATGGCCTCCACACATCTCCTGTGTGCACATTAGCCTACACACAGAGATTGTGTATACACATATTAATAATAAGGAATAAAAATAAACTTAAATTACTTATTTTTCTCTAATAAAATGAAATATTTGCATTTCAACAATCTTATACATCATCATTATTGCCAGCAGTAGCATGTTTATGGGTGCAGACACATGTATCCCTAATTGCATGTATGGAGTACAGACGAAACATTTATGGCGTTGTCTATTCTAGCCTTCCACTTTATTAAAACAGGGTTTCTCTTAATTCTGCCACAGTGTAGACTAGCTAGTGCTAGATCCGAAAGGAAACTCACCTGCCAGTGCCTTCATCTTGTGTTGCAATAGCAGGATCACAGACATGTCACCAAATCCACGTTTTTTAATGAAAATTTCAGAGAAAGAAGTCAGGTCACCAGGGGAAGCAAGCCTGTTTAACAACTGCATCATTTCTCAGGTCCCACTACTAACAATCTGAATATACTTATGAAGTGAGTTTTAAAACTATCATTTAACAAAAGCACATTATATTTTATATAGCATTCTTTTGCATAATTTATAGATATGCTTACAACCTGTGTAGGCAGGCACTCATTAAGATATAACTTGGGACAGGAAAATTTGAAGCTGTGCCAGTACGGCCCGAAGGCTGAGTTGACCACTTTGTTCTGCTATTCTCACCTGGCCACGTTTAGACAGCAGGATGGAGCTCTGAATGCCTGATATCTGCACAGCTGTTCTGTTTACCTTTCGGAGGGGAGGCAGGCTTTCAGCTTCTTAGTCAATTCACACTGAGGCTGATTCAAGAACTTGACATTACATGGTATGTTTCAGTACCTTCGTTGATGTGGATAGTGCTTGCTTTGAAGAACAGAACGACAAACCATCATGTTTTTATCCAAAAATAACACAAATAAAACCCCAACCTGAGTAAATTATGTTGTTCTATAATGTCCCCACGATAGAAAACAATCGAACACACATCCTCTTTCTCATTATGCATTCCAATCCAAGGTGTGGAACAAATAAGATTAGCATGTAGCACTCTGTCAATAACTGAGAGCCTGTAAGAGCTGAGAATGCCAAAGGTGAGGAACAGGCTAACAAGCAAAAAGAGTTGCACCTGTTACCATGTTGCCTGGCATTGTTAGAAGCTAAACAGTGTTTGTTTGTGAAGGATGCATCAGTTTGGGTCTGCCCTGCTGTATGTAAAGTTTCTGCAGCCTTAATGATGTCATGTAAAATATATCATGGTCCTCTATTGAGGACTATTTTTCCTCAAGTGAGAGTGCTCAGATGCTGAGTTCATTCTGGAGATCCTTCAACATGTCCTGATATTCTATTCTCTGCCAAGGTTAGCACAACCGCTGAAGGGTTTGAGCAATTATTACCTACACATTTATACAGAAGAGTGGCTTTGTATCCTAGAACTTGGTAACCTGTACCAGCACCATTAGTAAAACTCAAAAGAATAAAAATAAAGCTCCATATTTTGAATAGTTTTAACTGAACTTCGTATTTGGTTGGATGAAAAGAATATGATTATATAACCCACATCACTAACCAAAATGCTATAACATTTCATGCTATCTGTAAGGATCTACTCAATGTGAATGTTTTGGTTCAGGAATTAAAGAATAAAGTTATGGATTTTGCATTGCATTTAATTGCTAATAAGCTGGTCTACCAACATCACTTTAGTATTTATATTCAACTAGGCATGGAAAACATGAAATCTAGAGAAATCAGATGTTACTTCACGTTTTAGGGAGGTATTCATTTTACATTTAACATATCAATTCAGTTAAGGATAATGTGTATAATTTTACCAAACAAAACATTAAAGTAGATTCTCATTAGAATTATTTAAACTGAAACCCTAAGATATGTGAGAAGTCTAGAGTTACCCTAAGATAATGTAGCATTTTGTGTGGCAAGAGCCTAATTGTATCAGTGAGAATTGATGAGCTAGGAAGATATAGTAAAAATATTTTACAATAGATAGAGAATCAGATGCTTAAAATAGCCTTTAGACAACAGAATTTGCATAAATAAAGGCTTACACAGATTATGGACTAAATTCATTGTTATAGTTTATGATAATAAGTCTGAAAATCATTTTCAAGGTTAAATACCAAAGTTTGGCATTGATGAAACAAGACAGAAAATTTTTATATAGTTCATATTAGAGAATGTAACTGTTATATACATTAAAACAGACAAGAGGAAGATGGAGAAACCTTCCCAGAGTTAAGAAATGTTACCAGATTTATTAAGAGTAGTTGGTGACAGATTTGACATGAGAATCAGAGAGAGAGCAATGAATTATGATGCCATTTCTTCTATTTTAAGGATCAGGATTCAATTATGGAAGCATTAAAAATTATCATATTTTAAGATTTTTGTTCTTATTAAAGTATGTTCTTGACAACCCATGAATTCAATAGTCTATCTCTGTCTTGTAAAACTTAGTAGATAATTATCATCAATTCATGTATTGTGGATCTGCTTCTTTTTTTAATATCATGCCTATCAAAGTGGTTTCATGATTAAAAATAGAAATGATTTCCACTGGCTTCAGAGTTTTAAATAAGCACTTTTTCTCCAGCAAGATGGAGATAAAGAAAAATAATTTTAATACCTGTTGTTATTGTGCAAACAATGATTGTTTCTTGAGTATATAGAAATTTTATACCGAATTTGAAACAACTTTTTTATATATTCGGAACATTTCACTTTTACAGAACTCTGCAACTGCATATTCAATGGCAACAAAAACCAAAACCTTTTTGTGATCATTAACATATGTTTTGTAGTCACGTTGGGGATAAAGTGATTTACAGTTTTGTAGATTGTAAAAATTATTAAAAGTACAAAATGAAATTTAAATCCAAAACTATATTCTATGTTATTTTATTGAGATCAAAAGATTCATTTTATGAATAATTATATATACCCTGAACTCATCTGAAATTTGTGTCATTATTAGTGGAAATATTTTTTCACAAAAGGAGGAAAAATATTAAACATGCTTTTCATTTGAAAGTTGCAATATTTACAATAGCTAACAGCATGATTTTTAGAAAGTTGAGCATATAATAGCAATTTGTCATTTTTTTCTTCTGAGTTCATTGACATTGTCAAGGCATATTTAACTCAGCAGGAGAATGTGAATTTCATACTTGATTTCATGAAGCATTCCTCTCACCCTGAGGTATAGGCTAAAAATTCCCTTATTTCTTTAATAAATTACTGTCTATTCATTTCTCACTGCTCCATTAGAATGTTCAGATGAAAATAATCAAATGCCACCTGTTTCAACATAACTATGTTTTTACAAAAGTTAACTTCTGATTTCCAATTTGAATAATGACTGAAGAATGATTATGAATGACTTCTCTGTGTCCCAGTACCATTTATGAATTTGGTCAGGGATTATATCTGTGTCGTATAACATGCTTTCTTTGATTACTCATTTTGTATTGCTTTTTTTTTTATCGGTTTAGGCTATTGTTTATTGAAGTAAAGTAAAAACCTCTGAAGGAATACAGAATAGGGTATTTTCAGTAGGAACAATGCATTCTTTGTTTTTGATCTACATAGAGTACATATGCTATTGTTTCTTTTGTAAGTTTGTGTGACTGTGCATACGTGTGTGTATTTGACCGTGTGTGTGTGAGTATGTGTCTCTGTGTGCTGTGTGAGGACCATGAGTTCGTATAAGTGGAGGTTATAGATTGACAACAGTATCTTCCTCAAGCACTGTCCACTTTGGGTTTGACAGTCAGGTATGTACAGGAATCTGGACCTCACTGTATTGGCGGGACTGAATGTATAATCCTGAGAACCTCCTCTTGGAATGAACTCAATCAAAGACATACATTGTTTGTTTCATTTTAATACTGAGAATGATATCCAGGAACTTTGGGTCTTGTCAGCACATACACTATTTCTAGAGGTTTACTAAGAGAGGACAGTATTTTACTTATCAACACTTATAATGATAATACTCTTTAATTCAAGAAAATAGTGAGATGTGCTAAACACTGTCCATATTATCTGTTGTAACAGACATTACTGTTTCTGTGTCATCTCAAATACACTTGAGAAAAAGCCAAGTTAGGTGTCTCTTGTTTGATGAGGCCCACAGAGAAGAATGTCTGCTTTGGATGTTGAGCCATCACTTCTCACTATTGTATAAGTAACTGTCTTATTGGGATCAATACCCAGGCTAAACAGTTTACGGACAAAACATTTGCTCTCATTCACTATTTGAGGCCACAGAACATTGTGACGTGGAACCATAGTGATTTTGGCTTTTAATATTCATTGTGTGCTTTCTGTATTAGAAGAAAATGCCTATAAAAACTGATTTTCTGTTAACAACAGCATCAAATTTTACAAAGTACAGATATGAACTATGTTTTTACAATAATGCTTTTCTTCTACTAAACTGTTTTTTATAAGTTCCTTTAAATCTAGAAACTTTTGCAGGCTAAGTTCATGTATAAATAACAATTTCAACTGTGGTCTCATGGTTTAATTGTAAAACACACTAGTAGAAATAAATGACGAGGAATGTAGATCTCAGAGCATTTATAGATATTTCCATTCTTACAGAAAAGGAACAAGAATGATTTTATGTAAATGATAGAAAGCTGATAAATCTAACAAGAACTTGACAGTTATTCAATGTTAAGGGAGTTTTTTTTTTGTTGTTATAGCTAAAAAAAGATAAATGACAATACTTGATTCGTTGGGTGGAGAAATAGCATATTTAGCAATATTTTGACAAGTGTTAATAATCTAAAACCTTATATGTACTTTTAGAAATGTGTTTTCAACACTCTTTAAAGGGAAAGGCCATGTTTATAAATAGTGATCATTATAATAAAATGATAAAATATTTATTCAGTTATTTATCAGTATTGCCTTCTATTTAAAGGAGTAAATATTGAGGACTGATTTTCATTCTTAAGCACTTCATTGTATCCTTCTTTAATTTTTAAAAGCACAATCATTTATATCAAAGCACATAAAACATTATCCTGCATAGGCTCATGTCTCTCTGTCCTCATTATTTGCATTAAAACATAAATTGTTACGATAAAATGTCAATTCAAGTGGGAAATTTGAGAACACGTGCATTTTCTCCACTGCAAAAGTCATTAAAATTACCAAGAAGAATATCTTTCATTTAAAATATGGTTTTATATTGTCCCTACTAAATACACAGTGAAATGCATTCATAAAGAGTGAGAGCTATAGAAGGAAAAGAAAGAAAATGCATAAGTGAAATGGATTGGGCTTTAGCCATAGCTGCTAATAATGCCTTTCAGAGCAAGGAGGAAGCCACAGACACAGAAGTTAAAGGACAGATAAAGCCCTGAGAAAATGCAATACTTTGATTATTACTTGTTTGATATTTCCTTGTTTGTTTTTGCATAGGAAAATAGTCCAACTGTAGTCTACAAAATTAAAAGCATGGCCCCACATTACACATGTTCATGTTCCACTCAGCATTTGCCGGGAAACTGAGCCTCTTTTACAGATTTTAAAATGGTGGTAAGTATTGATTTTAAACGAGGAAGAATTCCCTCCAAAATTGGTAAACTTTTTTTGGAATTTTGTTTTGCATGTTTCAAAAATACTTTAACACTTCATTCATGTTCATGATATACTCTTCTATTTCCCATGAATAATTCATTTTTACAGAATGATTATATTTTTTCTGAATATAGATAAGACAATAAAATTTTCCCCTTTCAATTTTTTTATAGTGCCATTTAGCATGAGTTCTGGGTCAGGCTGGGCTAAGAGAGTTTAGCAAGGCCAGAGAAACCTACCACAAAAGCAGACTGTTATTCATGATTTTTATGCAGGAGAGATAACAGCAGAGAAATGAGGCCCTGTTCCAGCAGAGACAGGACATAAAATGGCATTTCTTTGTCTACTCTTCATCCTCTAAGACACAGAGGTTATGAGATCATATACAAAGCTGGACCCTATGTGTACCGTACAACAACTGCTTGAGAGAATTATTAAGAATATTAAAGCTGCTAACCTAGATCATCTTCAAATTCAAATTGAAGTAACATTATTTTTTTACCTCGAAAAAAGTCTTAAGAATAATATAAACTATTAAGTAATATTTAAAAACACTATTATGAGGGATTTCACATTGCATAATTTTCTCAAATTACACCCAAAACCTTTCAGGTATTGCTGTGTTCATAAAAAATGTTCACCTTTTCTGAGACTACTTAAAGCTGTCTCTTGATGTCACTGTGAGTCAATTTATGGAATCATTTCGCTGCAGGATTTCTGTTATATTCAATGCCTATGAAAGTAACTACATGGGACACTATAATCAATTCATACAATGATGCTGGAGGAAAATAATAATATCTTCAGTGATAATTACATTTTAACTCAACTATAAGATGAATGTTCATTTTCAGATTATTTTCTAAAATCCCAACTCCAGTTTATCAAATGAAAATATAATTGTTTTCTTTCCTTTGATAATTTGAAAAGCCAGATTTATCAACTGGGACTTGTTTCCACTGCAAGTACTGGCTTTTTGGGACCCAAGCCTATTTGGATGCATAGCTTCCTCGGCTTGGATGTAGGGGAGAGGGCCTTGGACTTCCCACAGGGCAGGATTCCCTGCCCTCTTTTTTTTTTTTTTTTTTTTATTGAGAAAAAAAAATTTCCGCCTCCTCCCAGCCTCCCACTCCTCCCGCCCTCCCCCTACTCCTCTCCCCCTCCCTCTCAAGTCTGAAGAGCAGTCAGGGTTCCCTGCCCTGTGGAAAGTCCAAAGTCCTCCCCCCTCCATCCTGGTCTAGGAAGGTGAACATCCAAACTGGCTAGGCCCCCACAAAGCCAGAACAAGAAGTAGGATCAAAACCCAGTGCCATTGTCCTTGGCTTCTCAGCAGCCCTCATTGTCCACCATATTCAGAGAGTCCGGGTTTATCCCCTGCTTTTTCAGTCACAATCCAGCTGGCCTTGGTGAGCTCCCAATAGATCAGCCCCACTGTCTCCGTGGGTGGGTGCACCCCTCTTGGTCCTGACTTCCTTGCTCATCTTCTCCCTCCTTCTGTTCCTCATTGGTACTTTGGGAGCTCAGTCCAATGTCCCTGCCCTCTTTTAAGGAAGGAGAAGGAGAGAGGGGGTGAGTGAGAGAGCAGGAGGAGAATGGGAGGAGGGGAGGAAGTGTAAATTTTTGAATGGAAAAATAAAAAAAGGCAAATTTATTTATTTAGTCACAGTGTGCATGATGTAAACATTACTATGTTCAGTTGTAGAGCTTTTTCCTTCTTTGTGGATGTTTGGGATACAACTCAGCTAATCAGGTCAAGAAGCCAGTGCCTTTTTCCACTGAGCTAAAAAATGAGGCTCTGTTTATTTTTTTTATTTGTCACATAATTTTTCATATACATTTGATTTGAATGTACACAAAAGTGATTCTACATTAGTTATTACAGTTCGATTTGCTTGTAAACAAAGGATATATGAATTTATATAATTCAGAAAAATCTTTAGGCCACAGAAATTTAGTTACATCCAGAACTTTATTTTTATTTCAGCACAAATTCACTGAAGGTAAATGTGTCCAGCAGGTATGCTCACAAATCAATTAAAATGCAGAGACAATTTCTCTTAAACTTGAATTCAATACAGATAATCTCCATTCCCTGGGAACATGCTAGCTAATGAGGGCAGGGGAACAGGTAAGCTAACTAAAAATCCACTAGTCCCTCCTCTACCTCAAAACCTACCCTTCAGGCTTATTCCTATCTCTGCAATGGGACACTGCTATATTCCTTCTTCCCACATCTCCTGTGGATTTCCCAGACCTTCCCTGCCCAATCTCTCTTTGTCCAACTTGTTGATTTATCCCAGGCCTCAATTACAGCAGCCACTTTCTGCTTAACCTCCTGTTACTCTTACTAGCGAAGCAGGTAATGAGCAGGAGTCTGACAGCAGATCTCCTTCTGTTCCTCTAAATTCAATCCCTCACTTTCATTTCTTAATCTTTAGCAGACCACTAAGGTGACCTTTCCACATTCTTTGCCACATTCTAAGACAAAAAAAGAATACCCTAGTTACCCTAGTTGAAGACTCGACTCTCCTCTTTCCCGTGATCCTCTTCAGACTCATTCCTACGTATCAGCTCCCAATACCAAGAAACACATTGCACCTGGAACCCACAGTAGCCAAAGCCAGCAGATCCACAGAAAATTTTCTACCAGGCAACACACAGCTATTACACTCTTATAAGCCAGAGAGGAAACATGAGCCAAGGGATAAAACAACAACAAAACATAACAAACAAAATGAAACATCAAAACCCACCTACCCAGAAAAGACAAAGCCAGGTATTAGCACCTAGAACTATAATCTTCCCAATCACAGATGATTAGACGCCAATGTAAAAACATAATCAGTAACAGTCAGGAAACTATATCTCCACTAGAGCTCAGCAACCCTACCACAGCAGGCTCTGAGTACTCAAACAGAGCTAAAGAACAACAAAATCCAAACAAAGAAAGACTAAAAACAGTATGGTTGAAGACAAAAAATATTCTTAAGAAGAAAATTAATAAATCCCTTAACCAATTCCAGGGAAACACCTTTGAAAGAAATGAATGACATAATGAAACAGTACAAGATCTGAAAATGGAAATATAATCAATACAGAATTCCCAAATGGAGGGAATTCTAAAGCTGAAAAATTTAGTAATGTGAGCAGGAACTACAGAAGCAAACTGCCAACAAAATACATGGGATGAAAGAGAAAAAAATTCAGATTTGAAGACACAAGGGAAAATTGATACATTGGCCAAAAAAAAAAAAACAAAAACAAAAACAAAAACAAAAACAAAAAAACAATACGCCTAAAAAACTCTTGGGGAAAAAAAAAACTTCCAGGGAATGCAGGACACTATGAAAATATGGAATCTAAAAATAAGAAGAAGGAAGGAAAAGATACCCAGGTCAAAGGCACAGAAATGCTTTAAACAAAATTATAAAAGGAAATTTTCCTAGCCTAAAGAAGGTTATGTCTATAAATGCACAGGAAGCATACAGAACAGTAAATAGATACAGACCCCGGTTGCAACAGGACCATGGGCCCAGGATCAAGGGATCTAGCAGCAGCCAGGGCCCACCTGTTCTTTTCTAGTGAGAGACAACAGAGGCTGGATTTGAATGAGATGGCAATGCGCAAGATTTCAGGAGAGTAGAGGGGGAGGAAACCGTCATCAGAATATTGTCTTAGAAAATAATCAATTTTCAATAAAAGGGTGATAAAAGAATAAATAGACTTGACACGTTATGCCCTACTCCATATTTGCAGCACTAATAAAATCTATCTGCTTTTAAGTGTAAAATTTGAATGGACAAGTAAAACTTGACAAAATTTTTCTACTTAAGACATCCAGTATAAATAACAGTTAACATATACAGCATAAATATGATTTAATTCTTATTTTCTGTAGTGGCATAGAACCTGACGATTTTAAAATGCAATCTTTGTTTGGTTCATTTTAGTCTTTTTGAACAAGAGCATTGTCCCGCTAATTCAGATGGAAATAGATCCAACTAATGAGCTCCTAAAGGCCACACCCTGGGGAGATGCAGATGATGAAAAGGAGAGCTTCTGACCGCAATGGTTTGTTCTTTCCCTGCCACAATGCATCTCTAGGGGACCATCAAAACCCCAAGCTCTCAATAGGACATCTCCATTATTCAGTAAAGAATGAACTAGTCCGTTCTTATTTATTTATTGGTTTTTGTTCTTTGGATGGATTTTGTTCTCAGGCCTTGGCGAAAAATCTCATCTATAAAAGTGCAAGAGAAAAATGACCATTATAATCATCATTATATCTGTTTACTTAACCCAAACTCTCATAGTGGTTGTGAGTGTGGATTAAGCAAGCTATGACCACCATCTCTATATTCTCTTTTAATTGTGCTTTAAATGTTTTAAAAATGGTATATTATATGTGTATTATAATTAAACTCTGCTTACCTCTGTAGTATGTACACAGATGTAACTACAAATATCATTGGCATTTCTTCATAATGTGCACTAAAAATGGGAGACATTTCCAGAATCCCCATCTGTTCTGCATGTGAATATACTTAATTAGTCTTTGATTGACAAGGCTTTGAACTACATTTTTTTGAGATATGATAGGCTTAGTGGTTGGCTGTACTAAAAGAGTATGATGGATAAGCAATTTGCAATTTTCTTTTGAAAAGTGTGAGTTGAATTTAGATAATGTCATGTTTATTAAAGACCAATGTTATGTAGAATCTTCATGTACTTTACTGTATACACATACATATATTGGTAATATACATAATTGTCTCTACATGCTCACAGCTTGCTATAGTCAATCTATATACTCACTGTAACACATGATATTTCGTGTTTTGCTTATCCAGGAATTTTAAAGAAATGACTATCTGAAGGCACTTGGTCCAGGTTAAATATATATAAAGTTTATTAATTTTATATGATTATCAGGTGTTACATGTGGTGAAAATTGAGCACAAAGAGCCCCTGTAAAGTCAAGATCGTCAGTGCAGACTCCCTTTGCATAGATCCCATCCTGACGTAATCTTATAAATTTCTCAAACCATCTTTGTACTTTCAAGGAGAATTGAGGACTGATGCTAATTTATAGAACTACTTTTCTGCAAAATTTGCAGTACAGAAGGAGAAAACAAAATGAAACCCACTAGGAAGTGAGATGCTACTGTACTTGTACTTGCATATGTAAGAAGAGACAATTAATCATAAGATATGCTTGGTGTGGAGACATCAGCTGGATGTATGTTATCTCATTCTTTACCAATTATGCCATACTCTTCATAGTGGTTTTTGTTATTTTTATAAAGTTTACATTAAATAATAATTAACTATATTATATTATATGCAATAAATTAAACATATTAATGATTTCTTGGTAAGACACCAAAATGTGGTCAGTTTGAATTCATTAACTTAATTTCAAGTCACTAAGCATGCAACAGTATCACACTAAGGAAAGAAATCCAAGCAATTCCCTTCACCGTCCTTAACCAAGCAGGAGCCCAGATTTAAATTCTCTACTTCCTAATCCTTGTGTCTTCTACCTAAATTTCTCATCCAGTAAAGGAGAATTCATATTAAGGCTGATAAGAGTCCTAATTATCAATTGTAACAGTTTATTCTTTCCAGTAATAAAATAAACGTCTATTCAGAATGAACAGAATCATTAGGAGAATATGAGATATTATATTTTTTTAAACTCTGACAACTGCAATAGATTCATATAAAATGAAAATGTAGTCAGGGCTTCAAGGTCCTCATCAGTTTTTAGTTTCAGCACCAAAACAAATTAATCTGCACAAAGTTCCATCTGTTTCTCTGTAGGCTTCCTAAAATTCTCATATGTGAAATCCCCTGAGGCTTTGTATTAGTTTGTGCCTTTAATGAAGGCACATGATATGTTATTAACCCTTCTATACTTTTAGCTCAGGGTTTTCAAAAAATATGTAGTCATCTATTATAAAAAAATTGTCAAATCTTATTAAATATCTCTTCTCCACTTACTGTGATTTGTTATTATACTTGGTATTGATCACACATTTAAAAATAAATTGGAATGACCAGAAAACTCATCAAGAACTTGGAAAAAGTAGTTTAAAGAATGCTGCGGTTCTTGATTGTTTTGTTAAGAGACGTTTTCTATTACATAAATTCAAACTGCTCCTATAAACAAAGATTCATTACACAGAATTGCAGTTGTGTTAAAACAAACATTTCAATATTCTTCACTTTATTTTAAGCCATCTTTCAGGATTTTTTGGTTGAATCCTTTTTATGTTGGCTTGTTTTAATGAAAACAACAATAGTTATATGAGTTCCAAACAATATACAGTTTAAATATATGTGCTTATGTTTGTTAAATTACTATAAGATTCTCAGAAGTCAAATTATGAGCTCCAATTTACCCTTAGTTTGTTAACTTTTCAAAGAATATTTATTTAAAAATGGGACATAACACCAGTTGTTTATCATATGTATGCAAAACATGATCTTAGAAATCAAAAAGGGTGAATCAATCTATTAATTGAGTCAATAGCAATTTATAGAATAAAGAGGATTATTGAGTCTATGTACCTATATCTGACGCAAACGTCTAAGAGTTAACATTATAATTCCATATCAAAAAGTTACCTTTGTTATCTTCATTATTTTCTTCATATATTAAGACTTCTTCCAATATTTGAATTCTTGTATCATACTGCATTGTTAATAATACTAATTTATTCGCAAAATTGGATTTACTCACATACTTCAAAAGTCCCAATCATACTGAAATATTTTGCATCTTGGTCAGTATACAAATGTCCATAATTTTGTATATCACTCTATTTAAAATTTTGCAATTGCTTTTGGAGTTTGATGATATAATTATTGGGGCTGTTTGTGCATTCTCCTTGTCTGTGTTTATACACGTGTTTGTGTATATCTTGTATGTTGTTCTGTTCATCAGAGAAGTCACGGTTGCTTATAGTGTCAGATCCACAAACTAATGAGGTGAAAAGAGCCCAGACTAAGCACGCTGCATGAGCTTCATATCTTTGTTGTTTAAACATTCATCCAGCTTTTCTTCCCTGCCATTATGTTGTAACACTGCTTTGCTGTGAAACAGAAGGAGTTTCTCTACAAGGTTCATATTGACTTTGATTAGCTCAGTCATTATCACCTCATCACTTTCATGTAGTGTCATGGACATGCTCATGGCATTTAGAATAGAAAAAAAGTTATTCCTTTTCAAGATAACATCTTTTACATTATATTTGAAATTATTTGTGTATTTCTTGGCAGTAATCTTCAGTTTCCTTGCCACGTAATAATCAAAACACTAAAAATACAGAGTAAAGAAAGAATTTTAAGGCCAAGTAGTGTATAAAGGCAGACCTATCATAATTACACCCAATTTCTCAATGGAGAGTCTAAAAGCCAGAAGGTCCTAAACAGGTGTTTTATAGTCAATAAGGGATACTAACAAAGACTACTCTACCCAACAAAACTTTCAATCACTAAGATGAAGAAAACAGGTATTTTATGACATACCAGATTTAAACTATACATATCCACCAATACAGCACTTCAGAAAGCACTCGAAAGAAAACTCTTACACAAAGAACTCAGTTACATTCAAGAAAACATAGGAAATAAATAATCGCACAACAGCCAAACCTGAAGAAGGGAAACACACACTCTAATCACTACCACTCAAAAAAATTCTGGAAATAAACTGGTCAATAACATCTCTTAATACCGATGGATTTGATTCACCAATAAAAAGACACACACTAACAAAATAGATATCCAGGATCCATCCTTCTACTACATACAAGAAAAACACCCCAACTTCAAAAATAGACATTACCTCAGAAGAAATGGTTAGGAAACAATTTTACAATCAAATGGACCTCAGAAGGAAGCCAGTGTAGCTACCCTAATATTTAACAAAATAGACTTCAAACTAAAATTAATCAAAATATATGGAGAAGAAAATTTCATAATCATCAAAGAAAATCTCCATCAGGATGAAGTCTCAATTCTGAACATCTATGCCCCAAATAAAAGGATACCCACATTTCTAAAATAAACATTACTAAAGCTTAAATCACTCATCAAACATTAATTGTGGGAGCTCTTTACACCCTACTCTCACCGATGGACATGATTGCCAGGCAGAAACTTAATAGAGAAACAAGGGAACTACCAAATGTTATGACTCAATGGACTTAATAGACATTTACAGAACTTTTCACCTAAATACAAAAATGTATACCTTGTTCTCAGCATCTCTTGGAACCTTCTCAAAAATTGACATATTCGGTCATAACGCAAATCTCCACAGATACAAAAATTGGAATAACCCCTTATAACTTATCAGACCACCATGGGTTAACATTAAAGTTCAACAACAACATAAATTAGAGAAAAATCTAAAAACTCATGGAAACTGAGCAACTCTCAACTGAACCACCACTGGGTTAAGGAAGAAATAAGGAAAGAAATTGAAGACTTCCTAGAATTCAATGGAAATAAATCTGCAACATACCCAAAATTAGAGTACACAATGAAAATGAAAATGAAAGCAGGCCTAAGAGGTAAGTTCGTATCATTTAATGCCTACATAAAGAATTTGGAGAAATCTCACACAAGCAACATAACATCACACCTGAAAGCTGTAGAAAAAAAAAAAAAAAGAAGCAAACTCACCCAGGAGGAGTAGATGGCAGGAAATAATCAAATTCAGGGCTGAAATCAATAAAATTGAAACATAGAGAAAAACATAATGATTCAATGAAACAAAGAGTTGTTTCTTCAAGAAAATCAACAAAATAGACAGACCCTTATCCTACCTAACATAAGACAGAGAGAGAATACTTAAATTAACAAAATCAGAAAAGAAAAGAGAGGTATGACAACAGACACTGAAGAAATCCAGATAATCTTTAGGTCATACTTTGAAAACCCGTACTTCAGAAAATTGGAAAATTTAAAGGGAAATGAACAGGTTTCTTGATAGGCACCACATTACAAAATTAAATCAAGACCAGTTAAACAATTTAATAGTCCTATAACCATTAAAGAAATAGAAGCAGTTTTTAAAAGTCCCTAACCAAAGAAAGCCCAAAACCCAGTTTAGCCTCAGTGCAGCATTCTATCAAAATTTCAAAGAAGAGCCAATGCCTCTACTCCTCAAATTTTTCCACACAATAGAAAGAGAAATAAAATTGACAAAATCTTTTTATGAGACCACAGGTACTCTGATATGAAAACCAAACAAAAATACAACAAAGAAAGAGAATTAGAGACCACTCTCCGTTGTGAACTTTGATGCAAAATTACTACTAAATAAAATACTTGACAACCAAATCCAAAAACACATAAAAACTCAGCTGCATTCAAGAAAACTCTGGCAACCAATAATCTCATCAACCCTATATTTAAAAGAGGACTGGTATCCAAAACATATAAAGAACTCAAGTCACAGACATTAAAATATCAAGTAAT
>NC_022009.1:116184958-116193316 GCF_000317375.1 Microtus ochrogaster
AGATACCAGCTTACACCTATCAAAATGGCTAAGATAAAAATGCTAATGACAGCCTATGTAAGAGAAGATGTAGAGTAATGGGACCACTCATCTATTTGGTGGGAATACAAATTTGTACAGTCAATTTGAAAATCAGTATGACAGTTTCTTAGAAAAATGTGAATCATTCTATCTCAAGACCCAGTGATATCACTCTTGGGTATATACCCAAAGAATGCTCAATCATATCACAAAGACACTTTCTCAAATATGTTCATAGGAGCAGTATTCTTAATAGCAAGAACCAGCAAACAACTCAGATGTTTCTCAACCAACAATATATATAAAAAAAATGTGTTACATCTAACCAAAGGAGTTATACTCAGAGGAGAAAACAAACAAAACAAAACAAGACAAAAAAATACAAAACAAAATAATAACATCATGAAATTTGCAGGCAAATGGATGGAACTAAAAAAAAAAAAATCATCCTGAATGAGGTAACTCACACACAGAAAGACAACACAGTATTTGTTCACTCATAAGTAGATATTAGATGTAATAAAAATGATAATCAAGTTCTAAACTTTAGCCCCAGAGAAGCTAGGTGACAAGGGGTTCTTTAAAAAGAACACATGGAACTCCCTGGGAAGAAAAAGTAGATGACATATCCTTGGTAAACAGGGTACAGGAGATAGAGAGGAGTGCATGGGGGATGGAAACATGAGGGGTTAGGGTAATTGATTTGGGGGTATCAGATGATAAACAAAAAATGCAAAAATCTAAAGCAAAAATTCCAAAACTAAAGTCAACATCTAAATACCTAAAGGTGACGGAAATTCCATTAAATCTAAGCTTTCTTTGTTACATAAATTGGCCTTTTCTTTTTATGATCTTTTAAATTTTATTTATTCATTTACTTTTTTATACTGTGCTTGTCTTAGCTCTGGCTAGCCTGGAACACTCCACGTATAACAGGGATGACCTGAACTCATATGGAAAGCCTGCCTCTTGCTCTCCAATGTTGAGCTGAAGGTGTAGGCCACCATTCTGGCCTTGCATGCAGTCAATCTTGTTTTATACCAATGCTATAACACCTGCCAATGAATAAATATTAAGGTTTTAATCTATTTATGACTTCAAGAAGCAAGTGAGAGCAGATTTAATAAATTCATTAAAGAGAAAAAGAAAACTTATAGAAAGTCTACTTGTCAGCCACTATTAAGTTTTACTTTATAATGCTAATAACAACATAAAAATGCAACCTAGTATAAAATATTAAAGAAAATAATATTTTCTTGTGAATCAGAACATAGAGGTTGAAGATTGATGAGAGTGAATGAGTGGAGTAGGAAACATAGAGAGTGAAGCTGATACCATTTCCTGTGAATGGGATTCAAATAGCATTGTGAGTGACAGGATAATGCGTTAGCCTTGAATTTGAGGAAAGTATGGTTATCTCTGACACGGTCAGGATTTAAGTGATAATAGGTATTATTTCAGTTACATTTTTAGATATAGGTTTGGGAAATTGGGCTGTTCATGGCAGACAGTCTCTGAGCAGGAAGGTAGAAGATAAGGTCACTATCTGAAATGATAGGGTGGAAATGATAGAAATCCATACTGGAAAAGAGTGTTAGAATAACTGTAATAGAAACATGAAATTTAGCTCCCTGTGAGCTCCGAAGAGTATCCTTAGATGGCTTCTGTGCTGTCGATTAAGATAAAAAGTCTTAAATGTGTAAGAGATTGGAGCCAAAAAATATGCTTCGGTACATGTTTCCCTTGCACCACCATTCACCAGTCTGAGAAGAGAACTGCAAATTACATTTTCTGTGTAGGAGACGCACAGGAAAGGTGAGAAAGTTCTGTCTGTTTCCTAACTGGAGCACTTGTAGCAGATGTTGACACCTTTTACTAATGAGTAAAAATGTTACGCATAATCACCAGGCGCTCATTGATCCTATAGAGTCAGTTGTTGGTCACAGAATTCACACTAGGGAAGCTGTGTCACAGTTTCAGCGTCTGGCCGACTGTTACACAAACACACGAAGGGTAAAATTATGTTTATAGTAGCACTTGGGAATTAAGTGCTGAAACTCATCCACTTCATAATTTGATTTTGGCACCTCCTTTTAATCTCCTCTGGATACAGCGCAGCGCCACTAGCAAGTGGTGGATTACAGTGTGACTGGGCATTTTGAGAGGTGGGGAATGACGGTTGACATTCCTGCATTTTTAACACTTAGGGGAAAGCAGGATGAAATCAAGTGTGAAACCAAAAAGAATAACTTAAAATGTTTCAAATAAAAAGGAATGCCATAGAATTGTATTAGATTAATCCTCATAACAATGTATTAGAATTTACGTTTTAACTATACAAATAATTTACATAGATTTTTTTTAAAAAAATAGATTTTTACATTGTTCCTTTCTTTTGTGGTTGTTATTAATGTGATCTTCCTATAGTTTGGGATTTAATTTATTTCTCCAAGATATTTATAAGAGGTTGGAACTATATATTTGTTATTTATTTCATAAACATTTTGTACATGGTAAAAATATTAAAACATGAGTTAGTTTGATGTAATTTCTTGTATTCCTGGTACAAAAATACTTAGGGAGAGGACAATCATTTACCTGCATTATCATAGAGACTGAAGAACTATTGACAAGCTGAGGAAACCCTGTATACTAAATCTGTTTAGATATTAAACTAACATAGGTTGATGGTCATGAAGGTAACTGATGGAATTTGGTGGGATTCTTCATTGGGAATAAGAAATTTAGTGACAACATGCAGTGTGATTATTTAACATAACTGATAACATTACTCATCAAATTTCAATCCAAGTCTATTATAATTTGTGAGTCAGTAATACATTTAATATGACATAATATTTAATATAATTATAATTATTGTTTTCTTGCTTAGTTGTTATATTTGTGATAGATTGTTACTTTGCAGTAGGTTGCTAAGGCTTTACAGTTTTGGGAATTGAAATGCCGAGTCCAAGAATGCCTTAATTTAATGTTTAATAGTTTTTTATATATTCAAATTCTATTCAATCTGGAATAATGCAGAGATTCTCTGTGTCATTCATCCATCTCTTTTCTTCATGAGGATTTTCTTACATCCATGAGAAAAAATAAAGGAAGTGTGATGGGCAGGTTTAACAGGCCCTACATTTATATCCATTGAAGGGAAAAAATAGGTATTAATGTATACTGAATGATGCCATAGCTGGGCTTGTGTATAGTGAAATAGAAAATAAATATTTGTTTACAATTCCATGAAGGAAAACTGAGAAAGAATCATCCTACTTATATTTTTCTTTTTAATGTTCAGTACTTTGAGAGTTTCTTTCAGCGTCTTTTGACCATATTTACACTTTTCCCTAACCCTTCCTAGATCCAACTCCTATTCTCTACCCAACAATTTTTCCAGAGCAAACAAGCAAACAGAAAAACAAATCCAAAAAACAACACACCAAAACCTTGAAGACAAATTTGTGCTGCCAAAATATTCTTGGATGTGTGGTCTTCCAGTAGATCACGGTCAACTTGATAGAAGCTGCACTCAGTGAAACTTGTTTTTCCCTCTCCCATCAGCTGATGCTAATAATCCCACAACTAGTAAAGGAACTCTGTGCCCAGGCCCCTTCTTCACGCTGGAATTAGGTCCATTTTGGGCTTGCAGAAGTTTTGTGCATGATGTCACAGTAACTGTGAACTTGTGTGTGCAGTTGTCTTCCTCTGTCTAGAAGATTGTTTCCTTGTCATCATCATGATCTCTGCTACTCTCAGTTTTTCTGCTTTGTTCCTTGAGCTTCCAGGGGAGGGAGAGGTGTTTATGTTCCCTTCCGTGCTGAGTGTTCTACATGCTCATATTCTGATCGTACTAGTCACAACTCCTGTTCTTTCCGTCTTCACTTGTGTAGTTTCTGTTTTCTGAATCTCACCATTAATAAAATAATGGGAAGTGTTTAAAATTGTACTCTTTATGCCCTCAACATTCCCAATGAATGCTTTCCCATAAATAATATGTAATTTACAAATACTTATGTATAAATACATAATAGAAAGAAAAATGATAAAACAATAGACGATTAATAGCTAGCCATATACTTAGATAAAAAGATAAAGACAAAACAAGATAGATAATTACAGACATAAAGATGTACTCCACATATAATCTACCTGTGTTAATCGTAGCATAGACTTCAATAACTCATTTAGTGTTACATTGTATTCAGGTGAAAATAAAAGCTTGGAGTCAGAGAAAATCTTGAATGGAATCACTTTTCTTGGGTTATTCATTAATATAAATAGTGTCAAGAAAATTTCAGTTCATTTTTAACTTTTTTATATTTTTTCAGCTTTTAGGAATATTTCTTCAGACTCCACCTTTCCTTTCTAACAGACTATACACAGAATACAAAAATTATCTTAATGTTAAACTAGAAATATATTTAGATTTAGATAAAGAGGGATAAAATCACTTACTAAATTGCTTTTTAATTTGTTTTCCTAATGTGGCATATATATCAGATATGCATTTCCTATTTAAATGCATAATATAAACATATCATAAAAATGTAATGAAAATGAGAAAGTATTTATGAAAAAAGAAAGAAAAATGTACCTGAATGATTGATTGGTTATCATTCAATTGGTTGATTTTTCTTCAATTTTATGTTCTGAAATGTAAAGATCAATTGATTTGTTGTCAATGGTTACTAATTTTGCTACCTAGATTTATTCTATATTCTTCAGAGCTGAAGACTTCCAGAAAATAGTTACAATTTTCCGTTTAAAACACATTGTGTTATATAGTTTTTTGATTGCTTTCTGGTTTTCTTACCCAATCAAATGTGTGCGCTGAGAGAATATACTACATAGGCTTTATTCCCTCAATATCCCCTCTGCAGTGTTTCAGTCTAGTGTAGTTGTTTAATTCAGACATTGGATGAATGAATAAAAAAATGAAGAGTTTGGGCAGAAAGTGACAGAGTTGGGGAATATTACAGACTAAATTAATCTTAACAGTATTTCATCATAATAATTTCTTATGATCATAATTAAGGCAACTACTATTACTGAGTGTGTTTAGTTCTAATGAGGGAAAGGAGAACAAATTTGTTAATTGTCAGAATAATTTAAAATTAATCTCCCTGCCGCTCCTTGTTAAATCGTTAAAAAATAGTTTCTTAAGTGAAAGATTGAGGATTTGTAGCCATTGTGTTTGGAACTTGATAGGTCTTCAAGGCTGTCCTTGACTCACTGATCTTATTGCTTCTTCCTATATATGAGCACCAAAGTATTGTGGGTTTAGAGGTACTGGGGCATCCAACTCAATGCTTGCTTCTATTTGCAAGCATTTTACAACCCATATTCCATGCCCCTGGTCAAAAATGCATTTTTTTGATGGATGACATAAATCTGACTTCATCTTAAGTTAAATTACAATTATTTACCCATCTATCAGTTACTTCTATTTTGTTATATTTAATAAGATTTTGTTTCTATTTTTATAATCTACCAAGTAAATTTCTATTAGAAAGGCAGATCTCTAATCAGAAAAATGGGAAATTAGTTGTGTGCTTTATCTCAGTAGAAGACTGGCTTGGAAGAATCTCTTCTATATCACTGAATTTTACACAGCTTTGATGTAACAACTGGCGGTTGCCCTGATTAAAGTGAGTCCCTCATCATGTTGATTTAATTCTACTTTTCTGCTACCAAAGAATCTAAAATATGAACTATTTTAGACAACCATCTGTCCTTCTGAATTCAAATCTTACTTGACTGCAATCCTAGAAAACAGACGTTTCATTTCTAACTGAATTTGGTTTCCTCTGTTATATATAAAACTTACAATCTGTCAAGTAATTTTCTTTTAAACCTACATGAACAATTTTCCCCAATCTTGCATTCTACTTTAAGTAAGCAAACATATCTTAATACATAGTCAATTACAATGAATTACAGACCTTATGATTTTCACAATATTAAAACAGTGACTATGGGTTTGTGTGGGGATAAGAAGATGTCCTGACTCATCTTTGACACAGAAGAGCCATCTCATTGTATATGACATCATTACTTGAGGAAAACTGTCCTACTCTGTATATGGAAGCTAGCTTAGCATGAGCCTTTCAAAGGCAAAGGCATCCAGCATTTTTGTTGTAATTGTTTGAATTTCAAGTGCCTTATCTGATATTTTATTTTCAAAATCATCTCCTTTTTATACAGTCCACCTGTTTGTATAGGCTACCTAATTTAAAAATAGGATTTCTTAATATCTAAGGCACAGTGTATTTTGTCTTGTTAAGATGGAGTGTCAACATATTTCCAAGTCGTTCTTGAATTCACAGACTCAGAGACTTCTCCTCAGTGCCCTTCACGGCTGCGGCCACAGAATCCAGCTCCCAGGCAATGCCAAGCACAGTGTTTCCTACTTACTCATACGGAACTTCATAATCAGAGTTATGAATGATGACCATCTGATCCGTCTTAGGGACTCTGTCAGCTGTGCTTTTCATAGGTCTGATCTAAGATAGGAGACGTAGTCACTTCAGTCAAGAAAATGTGTTGGAGTACATTACAGACAGGCTATCATGGAAGAAAAAAAAAGAAGCAAAACACAAGGAATAAAAATTCAGGGTTTTGGAACTCAGTCTCAATGGAAAAAGCTGTAAAATTGGTTTTAACTCTTCCTCTTTTCTTAGGAAGAATATCATGTGCTGATTTAGCAGTGGTTGATATTTATTTTATCATATCTGAACCATAAAGAGATCTTTGTTGGATTGTCACACACTGAAGTTCCTCATGGGAATGCCAACTCAAGTGACGTGGCTGTCCTGAAGTCAGCCGCTCCTTTTGTACTTCACATTTTGCCTCCAGTAATTTTCCAAAATTACCACTTAAACGCCCTTCTAGCACTTGGTTCAGCTGGGTCTGTTTCAGGTTTGTATATCTTGGCTGAGACTCTTAGAATGTGTTTGTTCAAATAATAAGATGTCAATTTGTTCTGCCTTGGCTGTCTGATGGGCTCTGAAAAATGTAATTGGTTTTCAGAACAGTTTTCAACTTATTGAAGTGAAGATATAACAAGTTTCAGGCACTTCACATGTTGAACTTGGGAATGAAATTCTTACTAAGCCTTTTACATGTGATTACATAAGCATTCCAATTAAAATTAAAGGATTATAAGAGTACATAAGGAAAGAGTGGCCAGAGAGATGGATTAGATGTTAAGAACTCAGACTATCCTACAGGATTTAATATTTGTAGCATATTCTCCTCAAGAGCAGAATCTAAATATTTCTTTTGAGCTCACATGCAATATTCACACATGTCAAGCACCTAAACTAGTAAAGTGCATTCAGAAATTGAAATTAAAAATGATTGTGTGGGCAAGCACAGCTGATGAGTTCATGACCTGATATAAAGAGTCAGGACTCCAGCACGGACGAGAATGGGGCTAATGAGACAAACCCCAGCTGAAGACTGATGGAAAGAGTCAGTTTCTTTATGATTTGGCTCCCAGTAGGTTTTCTGTTTTTTAGTGGATGGTGTTGTTCCAATGAACATACTGATTGGTCTTAGTGTGTTGTAAAAACATTTAAAAAGAGGATATGAAATTGAGCGGCAGACACAAAGGGGGACATGGAAGAGAAAAGAGAAGAGGAGACAGAGGATGATGTGATGTAAAGTAATTGTATACATGTATGAAATTCTCAATGCCCAAGTTAAAAACTACACTATAAAACAACAGAGAATGTCTATGAAACCTAATTAGGGGCACAGGCATGTTAACCTACATGCACATTCACACACACACACACACACACACACACACACACACACACACACACGAGAGAGAGAGAGAAACCTATCAAACATTTGATTATTCTAAGATATAGTGATGACAACAAAAATAGATGCAAATGTTTAATTTTAACATGCTAAAATGTTAAAATGTTTAATTATTAAAAACTTAATAAATTAAATGCTCATTAATTTATTAATATTATGAAGTAAAATTATTTACTGTTATTTGTCAGTCATGACTGGTGATTAAATGTTTATTGTGAACTTAATGGAATTTAACTTATGTGTTCTAATTCATTACTGTCTGCACTCAGGTTTTTAGCGATATTTGTTGCTACAGTGTTAATTTTAATTTCCAGGCCTTCTCAGAATAACTAATTCTTAGATAAAACATTGGAAATTTAAATGAGTTGGGTGGTGGTGGTATGATAGGCCTTTAATCCCAGGACACAGAAGGCAGAGGCAGGTGGATCTCTGTGAGCTCAAGGTCAGCCTGGTATACAGAGTGAGTTTCAGGGAAGCTAGGGCTATAAAGAAGAAAAA
>NC_022009.1:116194040-116206861 GCF_000317375.1 Microtus ochrogaster
CTCCTCTCTCTCTCTCTCTCTCTCTCTCTCTCTCTCTCTCTCTCTTTCTCTCTCTCTTTCTGTCTCTCTCTCATGAAGAAATTTTAGTTTATCGGAATCATTTGGGAATGATGAAAGAAGTACTTCTAGGAAATCAATATTACTGAAGATGCCAAACAGAAGGAACATCTAAGCTCAATAATTAAGTCTAGATGAAGTAAAAAAGGTAGCTAAGGTAAAAATCTAAAGGGAAATTGAAATAATAAAGGATAATTGTTAATCCAAATTATGCCTCTTTCAAACCATGCAAAATATTGATAAATTTCTAACCATATAAAGAAAAAGGACTGAGTTGCACACATCAGAACTGATAGTGCTAACACCACTAATTCTTATACAAGTTAACATACCTTAAAAAAATACTATAACAATTCTGCTAAATTGCCTTATCTATCTTCTTACTTTAATATGTAACCTCACAAAGGAAAAACCTTTTATGATATAGTAAGCATAATATAATATACTATATTACTTTTGAATAATTTTAATCAATGTTTTTACCTTTTCCAAACATAAAGTACTAATCTCAGCCGTGTATGTAGGGGTAAATTCTTATATTATCATCTTCGTCTCCAAAAATCAGAAAACAGGCCTAATACTTCTTTTTGTGTTTATCTGTGTCTTTCATCTAATTATATTCAATAAAATGAACAAAAGGTATTAAAAATTTAAATAATAAAAAATGCATTATGTCCAAGAATGTGATATATTTTGCAAGTGTGTCTTAAAATGCATTGGTGAATAACTTCATTTTATCATTAAAAAATGGCATAGACTCATTTATAGAAATATGATTATAGCAATGAGTTCAACATAATTAGACATATTTTATCAAAAAATCAAAAGACATAAAGGAATAGATAACATCTGACATCCACTAAGAGGAACAATGGAACATAGGAGACACAGCTTTCATTATATACATATATGAGAGGCTGATATTGTCCTTGATATAAGAGGAAAGGTTAACATAACTTCTGCTATAATTAAAGAAAAAGCAGAGACTAGTCAAGGTGGCTAGAAATGGTCCAGACCAATTACATTTCGAGATAGATATTCTCCAATCCATTCAGCGCTTGCTGGCTGTGTAATATATGCCACATTTCCAGGTTTTGGGTGCTGTCTCTCATAATAGGATGGGCTTTGGTGATGCAGATGTCTTTGAGTATTTTCTGCTCCTATAAATTATCTCTCACATAAGTAGCTCGAGTAAAACCCATCAGTTCACCAAGCTAAACGTTGCTGGTATCCTTTTGTCTGTAACAAGTTTTGTATGTAAAATAAACAGAGACTGTTTGCATTTTCCCATGAGTAGTGCGCCAAGCAGGGAACCCAGTCTATGATTCAGTGCTGCTGCCTATCACAGGATATGCCTTATTTCTTCAGTTACAACATTCTACAAACTCTCAAAGAAGTACTCAGAAGTGAGTTGCCAAGTGATTCTAAATCAGTCATGTTGATAATGAATATAAACCATCTCAAATCCCAACAAAATTTGAATTCTCATGTCTCAAATGATCCAGAAAACCTTTTTGTACGTCGTACAGCTGGTAACCACAAAAATTAACATTATATGGTTATTCAAATGTTCACTGGTTTTGCATTTTAGTCATCATAGTAAAAGATTGCTACTTTTTTGTTACATTTGTTTTCTCTGAAGTATTTTTCATCATTTATTTCCAAACAATTATAATATTCCAGAACTAGTAAAAAATAAATTCAAGAAAAATACTTAAGAATAATTATTTACAAATTTTTATGTTGCAATTGCATAAATTCATAATGTTCATTATGGTTATGCAATAAATATGTGTATTTAATTAAAGTTATGAATTAAATTCAATATTTCAAAATTTCTCCTAGGCATTCTAAAAGTTTCCTTTTCATTTTCATAGTGAGTACATACAATCAAAGCAATACATGTGCTAGTTGATATTTTGATATTATAGTGGAGGAATTATGAATACATACTTCAGTGTATACTTAGGGAACACAGTACTTTATTTGTTAGATTTATAACAAAATATCAAAATTTACTTCAAAATAATTGATATTTTTGAGGGTTTCATTAAGATGATTTTTCTACATTTCATGAAAATGAAAGATTCCTATTTCAGCATCAGTTTAAAATAAAAATTTAAATGTCCCATTATTTAAACTTTGTTGAACAAAGTCTGAATCTGGCTGACGAGCAGTAAAGATGCATATTGGAAATGTTTCCCGTTTTGGAAGATATTTATACATCTCCGATTTCTGATTACAGATAAATATACTTCATTTCAGTTTGTTATTTTCGAGCTATGTCTTGGTGGTAAGAAAGAAAGTAATAATTTGTCACAAGAAAGCTATAATTATGTGTATTTATATTTAACCTTTGTAGATTCTGCTCATTAGCATCTCATACCACTGGCAGAATCTATATTCCAATATACATCTTCTGTATAATGCTGTAATGACTATGGTAATCTTTGACTTATCCCTCTAAATAAAGTGCTCCCTCAATGTCAGAGTGCAAACTTCCCAGAACTAGGCTTCGGGTGGAAGTTATAGCTTTACCCCCAGCATAGCAAATTCAACTCTGTAAATAACTGAAAACATCAATTTTTTTCTATAAGATTTGAAGGTAAGAAAGAAAAAAATCTAGTCCTCCAGAGCAAAGTGACTAGGAGAATACAAACTCACTAATGCGAGGGCCAGCAGAGTGACAAGTAATAAGGATAGAGGTTGTCAGGCTGAAAGAACTCATCACAATGACAAAGTTAAAGCTTCCCCTACCAACTCATTTTCAGTTTTCTTGACATCAGGAACAAATACTGTACATAAGTAAGAAGGAAAGCTGATTACTTCTGAGCAGCTCACTCTTTAATGTTTAATGTTTTCAGTGTCAAAAACATGGGCAGTTTTGCTTTGTTTGCCATTTAACTGTGTAAAATTAGGAAAACTGGCAAAAAAAAAATGTCATCTGACATGATGCCATATACCCACGCATGTGTTCTTAAGGGGAAACAATCAGAATTCCTTTATGATGGTTCATTTTCATGTGTGTTTTCCTGTTATTTCTATCACTGTAAATAGTGTATAAGATATATAAATCTACATAAAAAGAGGTAATTTATTTCATGAAGAGTTGGAAAGTTTTGGTACATAACATGGCTCGTGTCAAAGGTTATACAATATTGCTAAAAGGTCAAATTCCCTACATAGCCTGGAATGAACGAGAATCTGGAAGAGATTATTAGTCCTATAAAAGTAATTCCACAGGGATCTAGAATTTTTCACAGGGCTTCATCTCTCTAAAATTTCTACCAGCTTCAGTAGTGACAAGATTCATGTGCTTGTTTATGTCTGTTACTCATATCTCATCTTCAATTTTCATAATGACAAATTTCAGTTCTGGTAAATAAAACCAATAAAATAGATTATGGTTAATATACTTGAACATTATTTTAATATTTAATTTTAAAGTGAATTTAATTTTATAAGTGTGGAATGAACATTATGTTTGTAAATTGGCGAGTGTTTTTTGAGCTCACTGTGAAGCTGGCTCTGAAACTGGAACTGTTTCCTCTATTTCAGAGAAATGTAAGTATCTTCCAGGGTCACTAGTTTAGGAATGGTATTGGCCTCTTAACTCTATATCAGAGAGGAGGAATAAAAAGCAAAACAGCTCAAGAGTAAAAATCCTGTGTCCTTGGGAAGAGTTGAAAGGTAAATAACTTTCAAGACATATTACTATTGCTTATTCCATGACAAAAAAACATATATGCAGTGGGGGGAAAAGCCAGACATTTAGCCAGATGAAGCTCAAGAACAGAAAGTTCTGTCTGCAACTCCAACTGACTCGCTTCACTTCCTCTGTCATTTTCCCCTGGAGGTTGTGGGTGCCTGAACTGGTGATTTGTTTATGCTCTAGAAATTGCTGCTTGCTATGTTATGTGGAAGCCTCACTGGAAGCTTCAAAGGGACCGCCAGCTATCCATCGAAGTTGATTTATGCAAGAGTTTCCAAATCCCTAAATTTATAAAGTCATAATTCTGTAGGTATTTACTCGTTTACTTGGAACTTTACTGGAAGTCTCACCAGGGGGAGAATCGGCTTTGTCCAGGACTCTTTATGGATTACATCTATAAACCAACTCCTGAACCTCAAGGAAATTGTGGAAGAGAGCATGGAGAGATTGTAAGAGCAAGAGACTGAAGGATTGTGCTCTGAGATGGTGTCTTCTAGGGATGGCAGAAATATAGCCATAAAGTCTCACCAACATGACTGTCTGAACACGAGCAGAACTTTAAAAGTAAACCTGCCAAAGTGGATAGGAGAAAAACCTTGAAGCCTCAACACTGCACAAAGAACTACAGGCAACCAACAAAAGCAGAGAGTGGGAGGAATATCACTCAGAGAGGGAAAAGCACACCAATAACAAATGATCAGTCTTGAAAAAACACAAATAACATTACACATTATATGGATCACTTGTAATTAGGGTACTGTGTGCAGGTTTGTGTGTGTTTGTGTGCGTGTGTGTCTGGGTGTGTCTGTGAGAGAGAGAACATCTGTGTGTAACAATTAATGAGAAAGAAAGGCATGAATTTGAAAGAGAGGAGAGGTAAGTGGGAGTCATAAGTGCATGGAAATGGAGAGGGAAATTAAGTAATAATATTATATTCTCAAAAAGTAAGTGAAGTTAGAAAAATAATAATAATCAACAAACAAAACAAAAATCAAGCAAACAAACTAACAACATCCAAAAAAATCCAAGCAGGGATCTGAATCATGACTTTCAAAGAACTGAGAATTACAGATCAAACAAAGGAGCTAACAAGAAAAAATCCTGTCAAATGTCTAAGTTAAGATAACTACGTTATGTTGTTAAGAGATGTACAAATTTTTGCCAGTATGTGCTGTCATTTTTCTTAATCTTAGTCGTTTTATTCAGTGTTTTCTCAATAATAGAACTGCAGATGTTACTGTGGTAGATTCTGTATTGCATGCTCCTAATGTGTCTTCTCTGTCATAATTTGTGCTCTCATGACAACATTTTCCTATATAAGCTTGAGACATATCATAGAAGTCTCATCTACACGATGATGTGATCATCCACTTGTTTGTGTAGCTCTATTTCTGTCTGTTCAGAACTGTCATTAGCACTATTTTCCCAAGTACAGGTCTATACAAATATAGTTTTCCTCCAAAACCGGAAGTTTTCTTTTGGCATTGTAATCTTTAAACACTTGCATTTGTTGAAGCAACATATAAAGAAGCTTCTCCCTCTGTGAAGCCTGCATCTGTGGATTCAGTCAACTGCAAAGGAGAAATTGTTGTGACTGGTCTGAGTTCAGAAAGAAATATTTGCCATTGTCTTCATGCAATAGAACATAAAAGCTGCCACCATATTTATATTGTGTTAGCTACCACAAGTTAGATGGACAAGCATTGATATAAATGGGAGTGTAGGACTTCCAGGTTTTATATCTTTGCTATCCTAGACAGAAGAATGGGGTAACTGGAGATTCTGATATGCCTGAGATCCTTGAACTACTTATCACCTACAGATACCAAAGCCTTACTGGCTAAAAACACAGAATAATTACATCTCAGGGTTTCTGGACTTTAAGACTCAATCCTTCATGTTTCCATTTAGTGTGTTCAAGTAAGGGAACATAATCTAGTATCATAGTTAAGAAAAAATTATTAACAAGACAGACACAATAAATATAAGAACTTAAAAATTATCCTACAAATTAAAAAAAAAGTATTCTATGTTAGCAAGAATTCTGCTGTCTAAATTTTATTCAGGAGGACGCCTCGCTATTTTTCATGAATTGGCTATTTTGTATGATTAATAATTTTTATTGTGTTTGAATAAAGAAGGCAATCTGATATTGAAAAAGAAGTTTAATTAATTATGCTGTTTAGTAATTGAAATATATTGCAAAATTATGTATCTGTGTTAGTCAATGTAACTATATAATTATTATAGTTTAACACATGATGAGGAAATACAAGTATAAAATATTTTACTGTTCATTTTAAATCAATAAGCTACAAATGATGGGCAACATAAATGTTTGATTTGAGATTAAAATAGTTATTTGCTGTTCATATTATTAAATTTTATTTCCTTTGATATTTTTAGTAATCTCTCTCTCTCTCTCTCTCTCTCTCTCTCTCTCTCTCTCTCTCTCTCTCTCTCCTTCTTCTTCTTCTTCTGATTCAGGGTAGTGAAATACATGCCACCTGGGTGCCGTGCACTGCGCCCCATGTCTGCGCTATGTGTGCTGGCACCCAGTTTGCGAGCTTCGGGCAAGGGGTCTGGAGGTTAAAATACACAGCTACACCAGAGAGACAGCGACACGGGTCATCCTTGAATTCCCCAAGAATGCCCCCTTTATTGTGTTCAGGGGCAGCTTATATAGTGATAGCCACGCTCCAGCCAAACCCACTAGAAACCACTCTCCTGCCATTAGGAGTTCCTGAAGGTCTCCTGCTCAGAGCAGCTGTAGGCACGCAGATCAAGGGATTACAAGAAATTCAGAATCTGGGGTCTCACTGCTCCCAACACCTGGAATTCCAAGAGAGTTTTGAATACCTCACATGAACAAACAGCATAACTCTAGTTGTCAAAGGTGCTTTGATTAATGTTCTGGAGAAAATCAGATAGGCTTTCCATACTGGAGTCTGGAACATGTTTAAGCTAGTGTACAGAATGTAATAACTCTTACTTGCACAGTTATAAACCCTGAGTGGAGACTTTATGGATCTCTTGGTGATTCTGTCAGGAACGACAAAACATTTTCTATTTATATTCAGACTCAATTTTCAAACTTACCTTAAAAAGAAAATTAGCAAATAAATATATTATGAATATCTTGGTCAGAAAATATTACATCACAGAAAATGTTCTGCTGGTGATGGGAATCCATGAAAAGCGATTATTACATTGATGTGGGATTCCCCTCTGTATGCTATGAATATCATTGGTTAATAGAACTATAGCAGAACAGAGCTAGGTGGGGAAAACTAAACGGAATGCTGGAAGAAAGAAGGTAGAGTCAAAGAGAAGCCATGGAGCCCCCACTAGAGACAGACACTGGGAACTTTATGTGGTAAGCCACAACCATGTGGTTATACACAGGTTAATACAAATGAGTTAAATTAATATGTAAGAGTTAGCCAATAAGAAGCTAGAGCTAATGGGCCAGGCACTGATTTAATACAATTTCTATGTGGTTGTTTCGGTTCTGGGTGGCCGGGACAAACAAGCAACCCCCTTTACTACATTGCATGAATAATATTTAACATCAAAATGCATAGTAAGGAAAAATTCTTGAAAAAAATTAGAGTATGAAAACAGTTCTGGTATAAATTATTTTCTCTATTTAAGAATAGCAACACTGATGAAAACTTATGCTGGAGATGTTGTAGGAAAAAGACAACACCTCTGCATTGCTGTTGGAAATGCAAGCTGGTATAGCCCCTTTGGATGTCAGTGTGGCAATGTCTCAGAAAATTAGGAAACAACCTTCTTCAAGCTTAAAAATATAAGAATATAATAAAGGCATATTAAAGGTGTGTGTTAAGGGTTTTAAAACTGACAATAAAAATTATTGTTATGATAGTTTTACAGGTTCCAAGTTTTAATGTAAGAAAATTAATGGTTTTTTTTTTTGCTTATATTGCTATCACTGTATTAAGATATACTAAAACAAATAAAACTGTGATAAGCATAGTTGAGCATCTGTCCTTATGGTGTGATTGAGATTTTGGCGTATATGTCCAAGAGTCTGGCATTAGCTGAGTCTAATGGTCGACTGATTCCTAGTTTTCTGAGAAACCATCACACTGACTTCCAAAGTGACTGTACCATTTTAATCACCCCCACCAGCAATGGAAAAGTGTTCCCTTGTTCCATATCCTCTGCAGTCTAACCAAGGAATGGATAAAAAAAAAATCTGGTACATTTACCATGGAATATACCCAGCTATTAAAACAAAAGACATCAGAAAACTTGAAAGCAAGTGAGTGGAACCTGAAAAAGTCATCCTTTTACATCAGACTGAGAAAGACAAACATGGTACGCACTCACTCATTGGTGCATATTAGCTTCAAAATAAAGGAGACACTGGATTTCCTTTGAAAGGAGAAATAGAAAAGATTTCATAAGTGAATTGCATGTAGGTGGTGTTAGCAACATGGACAATCTGGTTGGGGGCGTGGAAGGGGAGAGTACTACAATAGACTACTGGAAAAGGGGGTGACATTTCCTGGTGAGTTAGAAACCTGGAACAAGGGAATCTCTCTGGAATCTACAAGTATGAATGAACCCAGCTAAGACTTCTAGCAATAACGGATATGTAGCCTAAATTTGGTGTCTCCTGTGACTAGGCAAGACTTCAAGTGGAGCATGGGAAACCAACCCAGCCACATAACATTTGACCTATGGGTTGTGTGAGAAAGGGGTGGCCTGGAGCTTGAGTGAGTGGTCCATCAATGACGCGTCTAGCCTAAAACCCACGTCAGGAGAGGAGGTCTACCCCTCACACTGCCTGGATGACCTAGAGTTAAACATTAGGCAGAGCTTAGGGCATCCTGCAGAAGAGAGAATGTGGGCTCCTTGGAACTCACAGAAACTGAACCGACAACCAGGCAGCCTGCAGGGGACTGAACTGAGCTAGGCACTATGCATGTATGTTATAGTTTGGTAGCTTGGTCCTCTTGTGGGACTACTAACATTAGGATCATGGCCTGCCTCTGACTCTTTTACTAGCTTTTGGGACCTTACTCATCATACTGGGAAGCCTTGCCCAACCTAATTTATGAGAAGTGTTTAGTTTTACTGCAACTTGATAGGCCATGTTTTGTTGATACACATGGGAGACCGGCCCTTTCCTAAACAGAAATACAGGAGGAGATTTTTGATGAGTGGGAACAAAGTGAGGAATAGGTGAGGGACTGGGAGGAGAGGACGAAGGGGGAATTGCTCCCAAAAGAGAAAATTGAGTTTTCGTTATAAACAAATTGAGACAGACTGCAGCCATTGACTCCAGCTCTAATATTCTTAAATCACGGATTCAAAAACATCAAGCCAGAATTTAATACCCTATGGGATGGTGAAATCTTGTGAAACATAAAGGCAAATTCTTCTTAATGCAACCATTAAGAATGCAGATTACATATACAGACAGATATGTTTCCATGCACACACAATCTCACACATACTAAACAGAAAACTCTTGAAACTTTTGGTATCTATGGATTGGCATCCATTATGCAATAAAAGGGTATTGACAATAATGTAAGTATTCAGGATAAAATATTGAAACAGGTGTGAACTATATATCAATTATATTCTAGAATAAAATTAACTACAAATAATTCATATTGAAAGTTACTTGCAAATCATTTAAAATATAACATAGAATACATATTTAAGTACCTATAAGAGAATGTATGTATGATGGAAACACTGTCTGAGGGTAAAAATTAATCTATTTCCTTGAGATTTTCATAGAGAGACAGCAGGCAAAACAACTTACATGAGTCAGTGCTTAAGAAAGAACACAAGCTTAGGAATTCTCCCAAATGCTTTGCCATCCAGACCAGCAATACCGAACATGTACTCTGTGTAGAGAGAAGTAATCAGATGTTTAATGAGTTCCTCAGTATTAGACTGTTTGACTTGTTAATTGGTAGTTCAGCCAGCTGTGATAACCTTCACAAAGGAAGTCTTCACCGTGACTACACTGTAAAAGAGTGTATTAAGTAAAACTCGTAGTCAAGTTTCATACTTTTTCATAAAGGATCTTAAATATTCACTCTTTAAATATCTCTTTCCCTGACACGAAATGTTTAGAAAGACCATGTCAATAAGCAAAGTTAATAGTACTCTTAAAATAATTAGTCTTCTTTTGTAAATACATACCTTATATTATTTAGCAAAAGAGTAAGAGAATATGATAGGAATCAGTGAGCTTCATCAATTTATTTATAGGATAAAGAAAAGTATGCACATGTGGCAGATGAGAAGGTGTGGACTAAAATGTAGTAGTTAGCTATTAACAAGCCTAAGCTATGGTTGAGCATTATAATCAAATTATGTCTCAGTGTTGTTATTTGGGAGAAAGGCTAACAGGACAGAGAAGTCCATCATCTATATCTTTGATTATTGCATCATAAACCAATCCATCCTGTAATTTGTATGTGCAGTCTCTAAAACCTCTAAAGTTTATTATACTAAAAATAAGTCATATTCTAATGTGATATTTAAAAGCTGTAACCTTATATAAAACTTGTTATAACTCATTTAAATGTTTTAGATTTTAGTGGTATATACATATTCAGTACACATACATACAAAAAAGGATTTTCAACTAAAACTAAGTTTTTAACTAAAATTCAAACTTTCAATTTGGCAGTAAGGATTGAACTTTAGTGCAAGCACCTCCATTGCCTGACTTCATTCTTTTATATGTCAGCTTCTAAATTAAAATTCTCCTTATATCTTAAATATTCTCCCCAAATTAGATATTATCCCAATTAGCTTTACCTTTAATATAGGTGCTTAAATTTTTCTATATTGTCTCCTGTTTTCAGTTTGCACATAACAAGCTTATATCCGAAGTCACCAGTTTAGATCTCCTATCACCTAATTGCAATCACTAAAATGCATCCTGGAAATTCATGCATAAAAATCACACCAATGTTAATACAACTTATTGCTTGTATAATTCATATTCAGCCAAAATGTACTTAACATAAGACTGTACTTAAAGCTTCCATTTGTGTCTTTATTCTACAAAAAGAAGTGGGACTTAAAGCAATAGACAATGGTGAGTAAATGTTCTTATCTAGATTGACATACCTTTCCTAATCAACTCTTAATCCTGATACCATATAATAGTACTTATGAACTGCTTACCTTATCAGTGTTTAAGGCAGATCATTATTGTCTTCTACAATTGTAAGTTTTATGTATTTTGATCATTCTCAGCATATATATGTATATATGCGTGTATACATATTTCTTGTTTGCTTTTACTGTCAAAATGAATATTTAAATGCTTTAGTAAAAATAAAATAATCCTCCATATTTGTCTTGCTTCCACATTGTCTACTGCTTCATAATGATTTCTACATTTGTTTTCCCCTCTACTTTTCTCTGTATTTGGAGGGAGTTACCAAGTACACATACATATATATCTTTGATTATATGCATAATGGCATAGGACATGGTGCTTCATACCTATAAATATCAAGATTTCAGAGGTTGATGCTGGAAGATCAATACAATTTCCAAGTCACATTTTGCCTATTCTTTCAGTTCCAGGCCTTGCTGAGTTATAGAATAAAACCTTCACTCAAATAATTTAAAAAAGTGAAAGATAAACATTTGTAAATACTATAATCTAACTCTAGCTATTATGAAAATCTAATAAAATAAAAACACTAGAACCCAATTCATTCTAATAAATGATTGAAATAAATGTTGTTTTCAATATTTTTTTCTATGTATTGATATCTCATTTTTAAGCAAGACTTATTTTATATGTTAAATATATCCCAATTGAGCGGTTTCCTATGTTCAAATGAATGTCCAACATACTCATAGAAATGTTCAGAACTAATTAAACTATACTGGCTCATCGTGAAGAAAAGTCAAAAATAGGATGTATGTGTTTAGGATTGGATATGGACAGGGAGTCAGTCTATGGGGAACTTCATGTGTGCATATATTGTATTTCTTTCTATATGAGAATATAACGTTCAAGAACAAAGAACAATTTTAATTTGAAAAAAAGAAGCAAAAGCTTTTACCATTGACCTTGGTTACCTCCTAGACTTGAAGGACAAACTATATTGCTGAAGAAGCTACATGCTTCTGACACAAGACTTGGAGGAATTGAGCTGGTGGTTCATTTGATCTGGAGTGTTCTGCTTAGATAACTTCTTCTTATAATATTGAAGGTACTATGCAAGCTGCCAAGAAAAAAATACAGTCAGTAGCTCTACTTTGCTATAATGCATATTAGCACAACAACGCACAGAATTTGTGTCAGCCTCTAACCATAGGATGGGATACTTTCATGTCTAATAACTCTTAGTAAAGGGGGCATGGTGGATAATGCAGAGAAGAAGAGAATAGAAACATGAATAAAACCAAGAATGCTCAAATTAGCAATAGAAAAAAGTTGTCAGCTTACTTGATTTAAGTGTGATACAGGGTGATAATGCTTCACACAAGAGCCATGGGCTACTGAGTAAACCAAAAGTAGTAGACATAAAAAAGCTCTCTTCTAGTTGTTGGTCAGAGAGGACTGATAAATGAAGAGTCAAGAGTGTCTCAATTTCTGGAGATTAAGACACAGAATAATTTTGTCTATAGTACACAGATTAATATTTAGATATCTTGCCAATTTAGCTAAACATTAGTATATTTCTACAACTCTAAGCGTTCCTTAGTTCTCTGTAGTTATATAAGCAGAATTGAGATCTCATGGATTTTTCTGCATCAACCTTGTCATATTTATTGCTGTCATCATTGTTCAGCTCATTTCTTGGTAGTTATGTTGGTGAGAAATTATGCATACAGCTTCTGATATTACTAAGATACACAACCAATAGTTCTCTAATTGGACTTAATACCCTTTATTGACCAACAAATCATTAAGACATATCTGACAGTTGGTATTGAGGTTTTTGTTTAATGAACCATTTTTTCCATTGAGACATTATCCAAATAGAATATCTCCCTGCTAACCTTTTTTTTTTTTTTTTTTTTTTTT
>NC_022009.1:116207066-116225006 GCF_000317375.1 Microtus ochrogaster
GTGTGCCACCACCGCCCGGCCCTGCTAACCATTTTTAATTAATTATTTTTGTTGGCCTATTAAATAGTAAGTTTTCATATATTTCATTTTATAGTGATTAGAAATTGCTGATGTTAAGAATATTCCTTACATATACACCCGAACCCAGAGACACAGTTACAAAGAGACAGCTCAAAAGACACACACAAAACAAACAAACATATTGCAACAATGGTCAGTAAAAGTTTCATTCACTGAATTGATAAATAATCTGTGTATCTATTTTAAAATATTTTACTAAAATTAGATCAATTTTTGATATTTGTTTTACTTTATAATGACAACTTAAAATTTAAATGTTACATAAATTCTATAACAATTTAAATGAATACTTTTCAATGCATACACATTCTGTGAAAATATATTGATTTAGAAAGATCTGAGAGTAGGTTTCCCTATATGCATCTGGTGAGTACATATTCAGTATCACAAAGACAAGATAATGAGATTGAATACCCTCTCTTTTGTTTCTGTTGTTTCTTTAAGTGAGTTTGAGACCAGCCTGGTCTACAAATCAACTTCCAGGACAGCTAGGACTGATGCACAGAAAAACCCTGTCTTGAAAAACAAACAAATAAGAAATTGAGGTGGTGGTGAACACCCACTTTTGAAGTAACCCAGGAAAAAGCTCAGTTACCAGCTTGAATGGGGAATTACCTTATTTCTCCTCTTCTTCTAACTTCATTTCCTCATCCCTTTTATGATTGTTTCTTAGAGCATGGAATGTGTTTTCAGAAGATGACAAGCTGAGTCGGTTCTTTGTCCATAAAACTTTCAGATGCACGAAGAAAAACTAGTTGCCAATGTTGTTTACCCGTTGTGATTCCTGAACTTATTAAAAAGCAGGAAAATGGTGAAGTAAAACTTTAAAAAGCTAGAAAAGGAGATGCTGTAAAATAATTTTTGTTTTATTCTATTTATCAGTTCCAGATTGATTTGCTTTTTAAGAGGGTGGAAATATACACTACCTTGATATGAGGTAAGAGGAGTAGTACTATTATTTGGAAACGGTCTATTCTCATGCCAAGATTAATAACGTAATTGTAACATACAAACATCCTTTTTCCTTAATGAATATATTTATAAATATATGTAAAGATATATCTTGATAATTACCATATGCAAATTTCATTATATGAAATTGTCAAGATGTATGCGAATGTTTTCTCACAATTATGCTAACTTTGTTTAAAATTAAAAGAAAATAAATTGAATAAAAATAAAGAAGTGTTTATGTCTCTAACAGTGTTTTAATTATTCTACATTTTTGATACCATGAATCTTTTATATATATTATCAATCTTATGACTGTTTTGTCCATATCTCTGAAAAATGATGTGGAATTTTGATGGAGGTTGAATTAAGCCTGTATACTGCTTTTAGTAGGAATAGGGATGTAGTTGATTAAAATACAATATAGTAACGTGATATTCTTAAAACAATAAATTAAAACACAAAATAAAAAAATATTATTATGAAGAATGTTGTGAATTCCTATTACCCATTATTAATAATTTATTTTAAAAAAAGATAGGAAACATAAGGCATATAGAAGTCAGTGAAATTCTAAAATCCATCTGGGTCTATTTTGTCAATTATTTGATCATAAAGTGGTTCCCCTTTCTTAGAATTGGTTCCTTCCTTTGAACTCTTGGCTCTGAATGCATTCCTCAGCATGATTCATATTCACCGATGTTAACGAACTTAAGGTCACTCCTCACCTAAGGTCACTCTTTATCCTTTTCAGTTGAGAGACAATTATCTTTGAAAACTGTGAGCTACTTATACATAATTTACCCTCAACACAGTGAGACGAAGTTACGCATTACTTCTTTTGAAGGCAGGTCATTCTGCACAATGTGCCTAGCTTGGTTTTCCTGTTCGACAAGCATCTTGTTGTTTAGAAGTCCTTTCGTCTGCCCAGATGTATTTGTGCTCTTAAGTTCTTCTGGACTTTTATCTAAATACTTTACAAGGATCTATTACTCATGAATTTAACTGAAACCATTTTATTCCATTTAAACTAATTGTAGATAGTTAGTCTGAGGACAATTATTTTAATTACCTATTTGCTAAGATGTCTGGTATTGAAAACAGTTTTATTGACCACTATTTATGTTCACTTGCTCTACTTTGGCTCTTTATCACAGCTTCAAAGTTGTCACACGCATGTCCCATTGAGTGTGGAAATGTCCTGAGACAGTACGTGTTCATTAGATGCCATTTTTACTGCCTCAAGGAACTGCACTGACAAATCTTCCTTCAATTTTCCCCTGTACCACATACCATCACATCCTTTTTGACTTCACACCGAGACTCTCTGAATTTGTTTAGCATTCTTCAGTTCTATAAATATTAGTTCATTACTCTGTTGTGTTGTGGGAGTACTCCCTTCCTGTAGCCTCCTTATGATTAGCTATATATTACTGATTAACAAAATGCCTGCTTAATGGCTTAGAACAATAGCAATCCCTTATTCATGATTTTGTGATTTAATTAAGTCTCAATAGAGATAGCTTATCTCTATCTTCATTATGTAGAATTATCTGAACAAAACAAGACCGGAAGAACCATAGATAAATTACTAGCAGGCTGTCATTAGAAAGCTTAGTCTCTTTGGGTTTTAGAACTTTAATTTTAATTCATTTGACTGTTTTTAGCATTGTAGGAATTGGTTCTATCTTCAAAGACATGTTATGCAGTAGCTGGGTCAGCCAAAGGAGGTCCTGAGCTGACAAGTTGTAGCCCATTCTGCACTTATAGTAACTTTGAGTTTAATAAGTGTTTGGCATTCTGAAGAAATAACTAAGTAGAATGCTTGTCATGCAAGGATCAGGACCTGAGATCAATTGCTAGTACCCACATAAATACCTTGGGGTTATGAGATGCACTTATAATTGCATCAGTAGGGAGGCAGAGACAAGTGGATTTACACGACTTGCAGAACTCGTGCTACGTTAATTGGCAAGCCTTGGGGTTTAGGGAGAAACCCTATCAGTTATACACACAAAAGGTGGAGCTGGAGACATGGCCCCATTAAGAGTGTGCATCTCTTCCCAACAGCCAGGTGAACACTCATAATAGTTACAAATAGTTTTGTGTCTATGTGCGTACTGGGGATATAGTTCCAATGTTATGGAATTACACACCAATTCGGGCCTCTTTGATAAAAAGGTGTGCATATATTTCACAGACAGGTATGGAGGCAAAACATCCCTATACCTAAAAATACAAAGGAATAAAAACATCTTATTCTTAGAGACTTTTAAGCTCCTCTTACAAGATGTTTTGAGAACCTTGGTCTTGATGGGATGAATACAGGCTTTATTTTATCATTTTGAGATGAACAGGACAGATCACGTGTAAACAATCATAGCTATATGAAAGGTGTATGAATTAGATAACTCATTAGATGGGCACAACCAGAAAAGAAACTTACTCATGACATTTTAGAGAATAAAATATAGTATTGATTTATTTCATTCCTCAACAAAAATCTATTACCTTCCACTAATACTGTTTTGCCTTTTAATTTTAAAAAGTTGATTTTTTATTTTTATCTCAAATTGTTTTTATAAGTGTTATAAAAAAATGATGTTTAAGACGGCACAATACAATGTTGTGAGTTAATGTTCGTACATAAATGTTTGTAATAGAGATACAGAGAACTTTAAATCATACATTTGTTTCCTGCATTCTTAATTATATTTATACTTTTCAAACATGAAATTTGTGAATTAAACTAGATGTGACGTTTAACTATAGTTATATTCAACCTGCCTTAACTAAATATAAATATATTAACCATCCTTAAATATCAAAATTAATTTATTTGTAGAATTCATGGAAATATCGTGCAGTAAACACTAGTTTACTAATAACAATCATTCACAAGAAGTCTTGTGATTAATGAGATTTAAGAACATTTTTAGATAAAAGCCACCTGCTTAGAAAATTGGCCATATTTGAATTTTCCAGAAGCATAGTCTTTATAGGAGGCTAAACACAAGTCTTCTCTTTTGCTTAGGATGAGATGGAGCACAGGTAGTGGATTGTGAGTATACAGAAGGGAAGATACCCCAAAATAGCTTGTTTTAAAAATATCACTGAAGACTATCAGAGCTTAATTCAGATGAGGAGCTTCTGAGTACAGTGCAACAGTCTTGGTTTTGATTTATCTTCCCATGAAAAATGGATCCTTGGTTGAAAGTTGTCCCCAGACAACATTTATCTTGCTGCAATTTACACCTTTGGGACCCTCTTGCAGCAATGTGTCCAGAGGTCAGAGAAGAGCCTTAGACAGTTGGAAACTGACAGTTGAAAATGGTCATAGAACATAGAATGCTGACTCTAAACCCAAGAGCAACGTGGATGGGCAGTGATGGCATTATCTGAAATTTTTGTTTCTGATCTAAGTGATAATGATTTTATACATTAGCTGTACTGCCTTGAAAGACAAATATACTGTTAAAAGTTTCTTGAGGCCTGAATACATAAAAACTGTCCTAATTTTAAACAAGTTCCACATTTAATTTTTTTGAAATATATTAGTTGCTTATGTTCACATCTATATAGATTATGATGTTTTCTTAGCTTCTATAAAAGAGAGAAACTTACATAAAGTAACATTTCTTTACATTTAATTAAGTAACATTAAAACTAATAGGCTCATTATCAAAACTGTCATAAGCAACTTTAAAATTAATGTACCTCCTTCTTTCTAAAGTTCTACAAATACTTTTCAAATAATTTTATATTTATTTGAAAAGGAAAATATTTGCTTTAAAGTATATACTTGAGCAAAGTAAACAAACAGACAAAAATGATGGAGAGGCATTGTTTGAAAGATGCATCGGCACTGATGATTGCAACTCTTTCTTGAAACCAAACTTCTTATAGTCGTTCTGCTGTATATGTAGAGCAATTAGAATACACTAGATTATTCAAAAAAGCAGTAAAGGCATTGCAAGATAATAAAGAGTTGTTTCGTCAGATCACAGGGACTACACTCCACCTAAAAGTACTATTCTAGAATGTGTTTTCTCTGAGCACATCAAGGGATGGACAGAGAAATCACCACCCAAAAAAACTCTTCTAGTTGATGGCATCAGTGCCTCACACAGTTCTCTCAACTGAATTAAAACCAAGACTTCAAAATAGTTGCAAAGTTATCAGTATTGTGTGTTGTGGAACATTCTTTTACACTGTGTGAAAATGTGACATATGAGGGATTTAATAAAAAGCTAAATGGTCAAGAGTTGGGCAGGAGATATTGCAGGGACTTCGGGATAGAGGGCTCTTAAAAAAAAAGAAATGTGGATTTTCCAGTAGACACAGGAACAGACATGCAGGAGGAGAGGTAAAAGCCACCAATCGCATGGTGACACTCAGATGAACAGAAATGGGTTAATTTAAGTTAGAAGAGCTGAGCTATAGGCTGAGCTTTCATAATCAATGATAATAAGTAAAAATAAGTTTCCATGCTATTTTGTGTGAGCTGGTCAACCAAAGAAAAATCAGACTACAATTGTGATGTCACGTAAAGTCACTCTCATGGTCTTTGTTCTTTTTTGCCAATTAACTGTGGTTCATTTTCTACCTTACATGTGAAAAATATTTTTTAAGATAATTCATATATTTAACCAATTAAAGTGACCAAGTAAAAGCTCAAGATCCAGAGCTGGGGGTATATATCATGATCTTTCTTGGGAAGGAAACATAAACATGAAAAATCAAAAAAGAAAGACAAGCATAAAATTTTGGTACCCAGCTGAAACAGTGAAAGATGGAATGATGTTGGGAGCAGTGAGACCCCAGATCCTGAATTTCTTGTAATCCCATGATCAGAGTTCCTACAGCTGCTCTGAGCACGAGACCTTCAGGAGTTCCTGATGGCAGGAGAGTGGTTTCTGGTGGGTTTGGCTGGGGCGTGGCTATCTCTATATAAGCTGCCCCTGAACACAATAAAGGGGCATTCTTGGGGAATTCAAGGATGACCCATGTCGCTGTCTGTCTGTGTGTGTCTGTGTATTTTAACCTCCTTCCCCTTGCTCAAAACTCACTAACTGTGCTCTGTGCGCTGGCAGAAGGAGAAATGATAATTCCTGTCAATATAATATTCTGAAAATGAAATGTTATAATATGTGGTGGTCTTTGTTTTTGAACAATCCTGATTTTCTACTGCACAGGACACCGAAGGCTTCAATCATGTAAAATATTCTGAAGTCAGTTTTAAAGTAGTAATTTGAGTTTGTTTTATTTCTCTGTTATATTACTCTGGGTCGTCTGCTTTAGTTTAATAGATGCTATCTTTTGGTAAATTTGAAAAGTGAGGCAGTTATATCATTAGTTTAATATTTGATTACATAAATGTAAAATTTGAGATTTTTTTAGACTTCAATTATTAAAAATTTCTTAACAGTCATTACTATCATTTTGCCTCTTCAAAAAGGAGTCTACTTTGTAAACATTGAAATATGTGGAATGTGAAGTATATTTTGCTCACATTAATATAGACATGTGTGGAAATCTTTCTGGATTATGTTTCCTTTACTTTTAATCTTATAGTTCCTGGCCCAAATAAGTAATGATATACAAAATCCACTGTACATTCTAATTTCAGGGCCCTTATTCTCACTATTGTATGTATTTTAGTAATGAAACTTGAAAACTCCTATTTCTGTAGCTCCTGAATTCCCATTTTTATGAATACTTCAAAATTTACACGTTAACTGACACTCATATCTTTCTAAAGGTGGCGATACATTTATTTGCATCAATGTATTGTGTTGAAAGAATTAAATAAAGTGTATTTGTATCTCAAATAAGTCCCAAGTCTGAAGAAACATGGTCTACAGAGTGTAATTAATGGAGAGCAACCCACTGGGTTTCTGTGGCTACGCTCTCCACACTGTTGCATTCTGCAAGGTGACAATAGGGAAAGAGAGAGCGGAAACCTGAACTTGTTAAAATACTGACATAAACACTCTAACGTTGTAAAGGACTACAATGGTCACTGAAGCAAGCAGGCAAACAAACAAACAAAACCCCAAAACAGAAACAAAAAAAAATCATAGAGATGTACAGAAATAACTTGGATTCAATGTCCAATAGTCATTATGGACAGAGCAAAATTTAACCTAAAGATAAAATCTGAAGCCTCATTAAAGTGAAGTATGGGCAAAAGAGTTAAAATAAACAGACAAACACCACTGTAGAATTAGCTTCGAATTTGATTGACAACCCCACATGCTTCGTGGACACTCAACCTGCCAAGAATATGCCCTACATGTTTTCAGTAAGTGATTTTCAGCTTTCCATGAACTCTGTTTACCCTGATATCCATGTTCACTGCCCAGAGAGGAAAATGACTGCCAGAAGGTCATTGCTTCTTAACAACCTAGATTTGTGATTTGTCGTTAATTTTGATTTTTGCTTCCAATTGAAATTTATGTTTGTGATTCACAAACAGAAGTATCTTGACTAAATGGAATGTCCTCATCTGTTCACTGCCAAATGTATTCATAGATTTTTATCTGAATCCTTTTACTCTGCTTCCTCTACTAAAAGCAAAAATAAATCTTTGTCCCCTTATGTTCTGCTTTCTGCTCTATCTTACTACTTGTCAACTTTACTCTTGAAAGTAATTTCTTTCCATAAAGTATTGTATTTTCTTATGTCATTTAAAATATTTTTGAGAAATTACAGAATTATTATATTTCTACACATTTGGATATATCAAATTGTTCTAGTCTACAGATAAAAATGTAATAAATATATATATATATATATATATATATATATATATAGAGAGAGAGAGAGAGAGAGAGAGAGAGAGAGAGAGAGAGAGAGAATTAAAAACAGTATGGTACTGGCAAAGAAACAGACATCTAAACTAAGAGACCAATGGAAAAAAAAAACCTGAAAACTCAAGCATGAAAGATAACATTAACAAAGATTCTAAAACACACACTGTAACATGTGCTTAAAACACTGCTGGGGAAACTGGATTTCTATATGCAGATAATTGGAAAATTTTCTACATTTATTACCTCGCACAATCAATAACTCCAAATCAAAGACCACATCTATCTTCAGGTTAATGTTCTTATGGAATCACACAATTGTGCTCATAGTAACTGGTAGCACAACATAGTTACTTAACGATTAAAACACAAAGCAACATATTTTAAAAATGGTGAAAAGCATACAAAATTCTTAATATGAAGATTTAATATTGGTAGAAATATAAATGTTCATATTCTTCATTTGCTTACCACATATTGCATGTCTATATTTAATTATCCTAATATTTTTATGAATATGTATAAATATTATGTCAGTAATATTTTAAATTAACTCATTTTTTTCTTAACACTCTGTTTAAGTTCAAGAAGTCCACCTCTAACTAAAGGTACTACCTAATTCCATAATCTTAGTTAAATGAACATTCTTGAGAAAACATACAAAATGTATAATATATCTGTCTAATTTTAATTACACTACAAAATTAAAATAAAATGTATTATTTTGATGTAGGAAATAAGACAGAAAGGACTTACTTCCACTTTACACCCATCCTAAGACACATTATAGAATGAATACACATCACACTCCAGATTATACTACAAAAAACTGATGGATAGTGACTGATCTTTTGACTACTGTCAAACAAACTTTGAGACTTACAAACAGGCAATTAAAATTAGATTGTTTATAAGTAAAATTATATGTCTCTATTAATTTAAAAAAACTTTGCTTACAGAATCACACTAAATAATATTATATAGTCTAAATTAATAGCTAAATGTTGTTTGAAAATATATAACTCACATGAGAATAGAGATATAATTAAGTTGTGAGGCACATCTTAAATCTTCATATTGGTTATTTTAATACTTTAATTTTCTAAGTTTACAATAAACTTTATAACACTTTTACCTAATAAATTACAAGATGTCAGTACATTATACATTATTATCTATAAAATACTTTGCCCACCAGCAAAAGTTCCAAATATACTTCACTTCCTTTTTTTGCCAAACATTATATTCTATTGATAATAAATGTTAGATAATATGTAATTTAGAAAATCAAGTAAACTCTAAAGAGGCTATTTTAATATCTGTTCAACATTAATGTTAATCTGCGGTGTGACTGTGTGTGTTTGCATCCTTTTGTGAATTGTTTGCACATTCGCAATTTAATGTGGGACCAGAAGCTCAATGATCAGTGACCTCTCTTAAGTCAGTGCATTATCCGGTTACCATCAATAATTTGTGAACTAATCTGACCACCCAGGAACATTTTGCCCATGGTTGATTTGAAACTTGACAGATATCTATTCTTGTTATCATTGTAAGAGATTTATACTTTATATAATTTTGTACATAAAATGATAGCTATGCAATCAACAAATCTGTTTCTGCTACCATATCTAAATTTTGCACCAAGATCTGTATCTCTAGGCCATAAACTCAGCGTCTCAAGTCCTTTTACCCTTGGGCTTTGGGTGTTCTACATGGATATACATTGTTTACAAAAGAAACAAGTAGACTGTTTAGATTTAACTAAATTAGGTTTTTTAAACTTTTGGTGCACTTCACAATTATAAAGTACCGTATCTTGGTATTTGGCAGATACTATGTTTTAAAAAGCTCAGAAGCATAGATATAGATCCTTTCTATCCTCTGATATCACTGTTCGCTTATATGATAAGATAATTCCTTGTCTGAGGAAAGAGTCATTTAACGAGATGTTTTTAGATTCCTGCCTCTCCCCATCAAGGGCATAACTTTTCTTTCTTTTCTGGCGTACTCAGAATTCCTGTTGGTTGGGTCAACAAAATGGCGGCGTGACGTAGCTTGGTTTCCATGGCAGCGTAGCGGTCTTTCTGCTTCGGGGAGTAACCAGCACAATCTCCAAAGACTGCTAAAGTTCCAGTGACTTCGGTAGCAGCAGGACACCTGGGCGTGAGGAACTGTACCCAAGAGCTGCTGAAGGCAAGCGGGCATCTGAACACGGAACATGACCGCTGATCCCAAGAGAAAACCACCTGGGCAGACGCTTCATGACTTCTGAGACTGCAAGAGTACGAAGCCAAACCACAGGTAAAATCAGTAGTTCTGGAAATAACTTTAATATGATGGAAAATAGCAAAGAAGGAGAAACTAATGCCTTAGAAATACCATCACAATCAAAGAGGAAACCTTCAATTGTGATAAAATGTGTAGAATCTGATAATGAAAAACCTATGGCAGAGACTATAAATGTCAAAGCTACTCGTAAAATTTCTATGCAAAGCTTACCAAAAGGTGTAGCGATTGTAAAACCAGGCCTCTTGATGAGAAAAGACAAAACTTATTTTAAAGGGACTAAATTTAGAAGCAAGAGAAGAATGAGAATTGAAAATTTCAAAAAACGCACAGGCAGATTTCATGGGATCGTGAGCTGTACGGCCTGTGGACAACAGGTCAACCATTTTCAAAAAGGTTCCTTTTATAGACACCCTTCCCTAAGCGTCCTCATCTGTAAGAACTGCTTCAAGTATTACATGAGTGATGATATCAGCCGAGCCTCAGATGGAATGGATGAACAGTGTAGATGGTGTGCTGAAGGCGGCAACTTGATTGGTTGTGATTTTTGCCATAATGCCTTCTGTAAGAGATGTGTCCTGCACAATTTTGGTCGAAAAGAGTTATCAACAATACTGGATGAAAGCAATCAATGGCAATGCTACGTCTGTAACCCAGAGCCTCTCTTGAAATTGGTCAATGCATGTGACAGTGTATTTGAGAATTTAGAAGAATTGTTGCAAGAAAATAAGAAGATGAAAGCTGAAAGAAAAAATAATAGAAAAGTACGTGCCCGCACCCCCAAATTATCTCCAAAGAAGTACAGTTTCAATTGTAATGGAGAAAAAGCAAAATTGGATGAGTCATGTTCTGGTTCTGCATCCTGTGGTGACTCAGCACTAACTGTGCCTGAAGACTTGCTTCAGAAGACCAAAGAACTGATTGAAATAACATCCAACACAAACTCCAGCTATATTAAGTTTCTGAAGCAAGCAGCAGATAATTCAGAAATGAGTCCTGCTCTGAAGCTGCAACAGCTGGTGGCTTTTAAATCTGTGTTGGCTGATATCAAGAGGAATCAGCAGGCCTTAGACGATGCCTTGAATGCAGAGATTCAAGCTTTAGACACTGTACACAAAGAAAAAATTGCCAAAGATTTCAAGATTACTGATGTTAATTCTAAAACAAATACTCAAAAAGGAAAATCCTGTGCTGGAGAAAACCAGTATTTTTTGAATTTAGATGCTCAATCAACAATAAATATGAGAGAGCGCAAACAGTTCCTAGTAGAGGATCAAAACTCAAATGGAAGTGGTGAGCATGAGGAATCAAGAAGGAAAGATGGACCTCAGTATGAAGCCACTAAGACCTCCATAGACTTACACATGGATATTGCGTCTGTTTCTCCCTCAGTTCCTGAGGACATTTTCGACAGCTTTGAGACTGCTCCAGAAATTCAGAGTTCAACCGATTATTTAGGAGATGGCAACAGTGGGACTGAGCCAGAACAGGAGAGCTCATCTATAAAACTGAACTCTCCTTCAAAAGATGACAGAAAAAATAAGTCAGAAACTACAGCAAAAGTAACAAAAGAATTATATGTTAAACTCAGCCCAATGCCCCTTTTTTATTCCCCAGTTCAAGGCAATGAATGCCAAGTTCCACAAGAAAAAGACTTCAGGAAAAATTATGCGTTTGTCCCTACTTTTGAAAAATACGGAGCCAGCAAGGAAAACAGTGAAAATAAACCATACTCGGGTGAAAACAAGGTTGTATTACTCTCAGAAGACCTTCATCTTCAAAGACCCTTAAAAACCGTATCCATTAGGCAAAAGGCAGAGGCTGACCTTCCAATATCAAATTCAAATGAAGAAAGTAAGAAAATCATTAATGAGAAGAAAAACCTGTCAATTAGAAAAAAAGGTAAGCAAACTTCTTCTCTTGCTGCTCTTGATAACCCTACATCTCATAAGGTGCCCAAAGCAAAGCGAGCAAGGATTGTAGATCAAAGTTCAGATTCTGATGATACTCAAGCAGTCCTCACAGAGGTAAGTCATGTATATCACTGTACATCAGATAGTGCCATTAATGATATACAGTTCATTCATAATATTCGAGCAAGGAAAGATACTAATGAAAAAACGGAATGGAAAAGTTCTACTTCTAGTTCAGATTTTGGTATTAAAAAAGGAAAGTCAGCTAAAAGCTCTAGAATCTCTGAAAGGACGTGCCCAAGCTACTCTGAGTCTTCTCATTATGACTTAGAATTAGAAGGAGGGAAAAAAATCATGAGCAAAGTTGGGCCTGACAGAGTGATAAAAAAAAGAGTTTCATGTAAGAAAAGCTGTGAGTTTTTGGAAAATGAAACACAGAAGAAAATAGCAGTGGGTACTAAAATGAAGGAAAGGGTGACCACTGAGCAAGGCATATCTGAAAACCTAGAAGGGACGTTGGGACAGAATTTCTCTGCAGCGGGAGATTCAGTCAAGACCTGCAAAAGAGGGATGGAATTGAGAAAGAGATCTTCAGAGGCAGAGGAGAAGGTAAATTTTCCTGAGGGCAAAATTATTGCTAAAACTAAAGAAAAGATGGAGCTTCTGAAAATCAAAACATGTAAATTTGGAAAGAGCAGTTCATCTGCTGCTGGTGGTCAGTTTCCAAAGAAAGATCAGAATAATGAGTCTTCCAGTTATAAGAAGCAGAGCAGGAAAGAAACCGCCACAAAAGGAAAGGAAACTCTATGCGCGGAGGAAAACACAATCAAGAGAGAGCAACAGCATGAGTCTGCATCTGATGCTACCGAGAACTTCCCTGAGGGAGAAGAAACTGGTCATTTGCAAAAAAGTAACAGTGACACAACTGATGAAGAAAAGAAGTGCAAAAGAATAAAAGGTAAATTATCAAAAAATGAGGCAAAGTTATCTAACCGTGTTGAGAAGTTGACAGAGAAAGGATACTGTTGTGGCTCTTCAGAAGATACAGTGAGTAAGAATGGAGAGCCTGGCAGAAAAAAGAAAAAACGTATTTTTCCCAAAAGAAGTGTAAGGAAGAGACCAGCATGCTTATCATCTGATAGTGAAAATTATTTTTTAAGAGCAGAACGTTGTGATTCTGTCACTAAGAGACGGAAAAGAATGAAATTGAAAGAAAGAAGAAATTTCAATCCGAAGGGAAGTTATTCATCATCTTCTGACACTGAGAAAAGTTCAGAAGATAATAAAAAGCAGGAGAAACAAAGAACTCCAGCCAAAAGGAAGACAGGCAATGCCAAGGAAAAACAAGGAATCTCCTTAAGAACATCTACTAAACGGATAGTAGTAGACAAGGCTTCTTCACCTTCCGATAATGTAGTTGGTGGCCAGAGTTCTGTGGGCAAGGGGAGCAGTGATGAACAGAAAATAAAGCCTCTGTCTAAAAGTTTGGTGCTGCCTTCTCACACAAGATTTTGTCAGTCTTCAAGAGAGGATGATGCCTTTCCCAGATCAGTACTTGCCACAGAAGACAATGATGACAGCAGTGATCCTGAGAATAGTGTTGCCAAAAAGATGCTACTAGAAGAAATTAGAGTCAGTCTTTTCTCTGAAGAGGAGGTTTCTACAAATGATGAATCTTAAGGAGGAAAGAGAAACAAATGAACTGGATAACAAAATGAGGAAATTTAAGGAGACAAGGCAGGCCCAAATCAAGACCATTCTGAATCAGATTCAGATTCTGTAGAACCTAAGAAAAAAGCCAAGATACTCATAGAGACTTTTGCACTACAAACTGCTTGTGAGAAGTGGAGAGTCTGGAGAAGAAAAGGTAAAAAGTCTAAAAAGCCAATGTCAAAGCCAATGCCAGATATGGAAGGAAGATGAGCACTGAGAACTCAAGGGTCAGTGATTAGTGAGGAAGTCAGTGAATTTGAGGAGGAAGAACAACCTAAAAGAAGGTCTGTAAAGAAAGGAGAAATAGAAAAAAATGAGTAGAAATAAAAAATTTCAAGAGTATTCATCCAGTGAAAATGAGAGACATTCTGAAGAAAAAAAAAAAAGAGGAAAATATAGACCTGGAGGAGGAAATCGATGAATGTAAGTCACCTAGAAAAGGCGGAATGAAAATCTGCAGGACTCTGAAGGTTGATAAACTAATAGCAAGAAAAAGAATTCATAATGGAATTTTTCACATAAAAGTAGTTCTGTTCTTTCTTTGCCCCCCAGTTTTCTGCATCACTCCCTCCATCTTCATTTCTACTTTAATTTAACATATTTAATTTTGTCCTCTTTCTATCTTCTCTAGTGCTTCAGTTACCTATTAACTTTATAAAAGAATGTATCATCTATGTCTTCCTGTCTCTGTATTCTTCCATATACCCCTCCTCACTCTCTTACAAATAGGTGCCCTTTTAAAATCGATAGCTGTTCCATAATGCGTGTATTAGTATTCATGCATATATAAATATATATTATTAAACACATAAATATAAATTACTGTTTGAATAATATTGTTTGTTTTTAATGTTCTCAGGGTTGATCATTTGCTATAACCAATGGGTATGCTTCTCCTTTGGGATGAAAGGCTGTTTCTCCCACCCTTAGCATTCTTAGCTTTCTTTTAGTTCTTTGTGTTGGTTAACCCTAAGGTTGCCATGGTGGTTAACATAACTGGATGGAAACAAATAACTCTCACATTGAACTCAACATGATCTCATTAAGAGGGAAGTCATTCCCGGTACCAAACACCTAAACACTTCTCTCCCATTCATGGCCTCCTTAATTTCACCTCTGGGAGAGTGGTTTCCTGTTTTATAAAGGTCAATTATATGGCATCATACAGGGTAAAGCAGATTAAGAAAATGTGACTAATGTGCAGTTGCATAATCATTTGCATGGAGCAAAGCAAAGGGAAGGTTCAAGATAACCATGTAAACTAAATATAAGGCAGGTTACCATGCATTTGTATGAGGTGAGAATAATATTCCGATTTGCAGTTGGACATAGCTTCAAGTATATTTGAAAATCACTCAAACTGATAATATCCATTATTATGAGTCTGAATCATTTTACGCTTTCTGTTTTGTCTTGTTTTTCTGAGAAACATTTTCTCTAGATAGACCTGGCTCTTCTGGCAGTCACTATGTAAATCAGGCTGGCCTCCAAATACAGAGCTCTACCTGCAACCTCCCTCCAAGTGCTGGGGTTAAAGGTACACAACATTCTATCCAACCTGAATTATCTTATTGAATTACATATATAAGTTGAGATAAAAGTGAAAACACTGCAAATCAAAATATCCATCATGATCCAGCTAGGTAGTTGGCTCTGCAGACAAGAGCACAGCATGCATACAAAGCTCTTAGAGAAGTTTGGTTTGGATTTCCAGAACCAACATGAAGGTTAACACCAAATATGATTGATTCTGATTTCAGGAAATATGTCTTCTGAACTTCAGGGGCACCAAGCACACATATGGACATTCATATATGAGGGTGAAACACTCATACATAGAAAAGAAACATAAATAAAACATTAAAATTAAATGTCCATCATGATCTATGTTTGCAGCCCAATTTCTAGACACATATTCTGCTCATCTCTTCGGTTCTTTGATTTTGCTTTTTTATTATACAGTGGATTTTACTCATGAGTAGTTTCACTATGAATGTGTTTAAAATTTAGAAGTAAGGATTAAGATTCTACTTAATGAAAATGCCCATGCAGTGACTGACATGTATCAAAATTTACATCATTTAATAGACTCCTCTACAGTTTTCTACATATATTCTTTGTGTGAAGAAGGAGAAGCAGAGTTTATGATATGGAATATTTCTATAATCAGGCATGAAATACAAATATATGATTTGGGACTCCATGAGCAAGTGTTTGTTGTTGCTCTTGATCAGTTTGTTTTGGATATTGAATTATTGACCAGCATCTGCTCTTAGACCAGATTGCATCCTTATTGAGCTTTCTGTTCAGGAGCTGTTTTCACTGTGGGAAATAAATTGCTCCTCTGTAGGGAGCCTTCGATGTGTACTAATAAGTTGTTATCTTGCTAGGCATGAGCTTTGGAATGGTGAAGTTCAAATTCTTAGTTTTTTTATATTGAGACTATTTCAGTATTATGTCAGGGTCTGAAAATTTAGAGACCATTTGACAAAAAAACAATACAGACCCTGTGGATGCAGCCTTCATTTCTGGGAGTTCATATGTACATCACTTTCTAATAGCTGTTCTAGATATTCTCATCATTTATCTTTTAACCCTTGCTGAAGCATTGCTATTACTAACGCCATCTACATAAACAACCAAATATGTGACCAATACACCCAGTACAAAATGGTTTACATTTATTTGAAATGTTGGTCAAGTGAGTCCTATATACCACTAACCACAATATTGCAGGTCATTTTCAATATTATTGGTTATTTTTTCCAACCTATATTAGTCTAAGCTGTATTGATGAAGCAACTAATAACTTACATTGTTGAACATGGATAAATCAACCTAATGTTAAACTAGAAGTTTCTTTCTCTAGTGACCAACATTAATGGTGTTGAAAGATTCTATAAACGTAACCAGGTAGTTAAGTAATATTTAATTTCATTTAATTGTGAAATCTTTGAGATAAATTAGTAACCTGCCTATATTATAGTCTAGTATAATTATTACACAAATGTTATAGGACTATAGGAGGTTTGAAGGCCTGCTTGATTAAAAACAACCCATGTTTGTCACTGTCAATCATACCAAGAGCGCAAGACTAGAAAGAGCATAGACCCTAAGGGAAAAGCTGCTCACTAATTCCAACAAATAGACATAGCAATTAAATGACCCCTAATGAAATATTGTTATACCTATAATAAGCGCATCCCTTTACTCTCATCAGAGAAGTGCTTCTTCTGAAGCAGGTGGCAATTAACACACAGAACCACAACCGGACAACACAGTGAATGAGAGATTTTGTAGCACTCAAGATAAAATGGGGTGTGTGCATCACACCCCACTCAAGCCTCAGGGATATATATGACATAGGAAGTTGAAAGACTGTAAAAGCAAGAGGTGGTGGATGACTCAAAAAGAGCATTTTCCAGATAGAATAGTGTTGACTCATCAATGAATGCATAGGGACTGTGACAGAATGCATAAACCTGTACAAGTTTAACCTGGATTAAAATTCCAGTAAGAAAGGAGAACTGGGTATAAAGAAGGACACTTAACAAAGAATTAATTTTAAAGTGATAGCTTCTGTGAGAGGAAAATTCCGTTTTCATCAGTGTAGCAATGCAGGGTATGCTCTCCTCAGTTGAGGTCAGTACACACGCTCTGGAGATGTTTGTAAAAACAACAACAACAACAACAACAACAACAAAACAGAACCCATGTTGTTGTTGCTTTCATTGCTTTTATTTCGTATGCATGTGTCTGATTTCTTTTTGCTTCATTTAATTTAAAAACTTTAAAAAATAGAAAAAAAATACAAAGTGAAGTTCGGTAAGAAGTGATTCCCTAGAAGAGTTGGGAGATGGAAAAGAATGAGAACAAAAAAATTGTATAAAAATTTTAAAAAATAAAGAATGAAAACTCTTTAAAATAATTGATATTGCATAGTAAAAATTGGTGAATAAGAGTGAAAATAAATGATTAGTTTCCTAAAAGCAAAGAATATTAACATGCCCCCATGAATTTCACATTTTTCTTTTTTTTTCTTTCTTGTTTCCTTTTTTGTTTTTTTGATACAGTGTTTCTCTGTGTTGCCTGTAACCTGTCCTGGAACATCTATAGACCCGGCTGGCCTTGAATTCACAGAGACTGACCTGCCTCTATCTCCCAAGTGCTGTTTTTTTTTT